>NW_020271380.1:1433665-1577557 GCF_002803265.2 Melanaphis sacchari | reverse complement strand
CTACTACTACTACTACTACTACTACTACTACTACTACTACTACTACTGATCTGTCTATATCGATAAGAGCGGATTGACCAAATTAAATTATATTTAAAAATATTACATATTATTAGTTATTGGTTCATTACGTATAGGTAGGTATATTTATTATTATTATTTATTGCGTAATATTGGACCGCATGCATCAGTTCATCTCTGCCTATTGAATGGTATTTATGGACCATGGTTATATAGCATTTAAATAAGTCAAACATAAATTAACTAATATAATATATAATTACGCGTTTGGTTATGGTATGAGACTTATTCATCAGAGTGCCACGATGGGTTTGATTACGGTAAAAGTCCTAAGATATGAAATAAAATAACGTATTTTATCAACTATAATAATATAGTTATTATTTTTACAACAAAATACGTATATGTGGGTAATATATTATTATATAGTATTGTAATATGCGTCAAATTGTTTTCTTTCATCAACAAACATTTGGATAGTACTATAATAGCCACAAAAAAAAATTATGTATTGGCGGGCACAGTTTCGTACGTTCAGAACGTAGAATCGACTGAACCCATCAAAAAGCTTATAGTTTGTAACAACTACTGAACTACCTAAGTAAATGAAAAATATATTTTATGATAGAAAAGAGAACGAAGGACATTTATAAATTAAAAATTATTAAACTTGACGCTGTTCGTATTGGAGCAATGGTTTGTACGGCACTATTCCTGCAGTGTGTCACGTATAGATACTAGATATGTATACTTACAGATGAAGTCAGAACTTCCAATATTTAATATCTCGCGGTCGTAGACCAGTGTATCCGCTGAATTCTCCGTAATATCTGGCAGTTGATTTTTTTGGGGCATGTTTATTTAGATCTTTAAAGTTTATTTTCCTATAGTCAAACAGTGTGCAACAAACGTATCGAGTTCGTTGTGGACGAACAACTACATCGTTCACGGGAGTAACGTCAGTACGCGATATAGGTTATAACAATAAATAAATAACAGAATATAAAGCCTATATTATGACTTATGATGTTCAAACAGAAACGTGACAATAGGTACACTACTGTAATTAAGAATCATTATAAAGTGGTTCGGCAGCAACTTGTATATTATTATTGATACGTCCAATGAAAATAATTGTCAAATCGTTATCATTATCATTTATATTACACTGATATTGAGTAAAACACAAGTGGTATCTGACGAATTAGTTTGATGTGATTAATATAAGTATAATGCATATATAGGGTGAATCACTAAGCACTATCACTCCCCTTTTCTTCTTCATTAATGTAGTTATTCAAAATCTAAATTTCAAATTTTTAAATAAGTTTAAAGAATGCATTTTAAAATTATTTTTTAGTACTAAGTGAGTGTCCTGTGAACAAATCGATTTTTTTCTTCAGAAGAAAACCCTTATTTATCATAAATTATTTAGGAAATAATTTTTCGTGGATATTTAAACGTATTCGAACGAAAAGTGTTTGGGTTTTTTTTAACTTAATGTGGTTAGGAGTAATGGGAACTATTTTAAGAATTTTATTGATAAGTATTAAAATATAACGTTTATAATTTGTAAAAATAGTCCATGCACGTAATAAGTTCTAGACCTAACATAACATTTATTTCATATTTTTCTAAAAACATTTTTGAAAATTATGATTATTAGTATAAACATTTTAATAACTGATAAATTATTCATTCAAATTTTTGATTATGGGTAGGGTTATCAAAAGATTCAAAAAAATGATTCATAAAATAATTTACAGTAAAAAAGAAGTGTTATCATTTAAAAAACAAAATTTTATTATATCATAAAGCACTATTTAAGTAGTGAAAAAAAATTCAAAATTCAAAAATTTTGATCTTTAAGTATATTCAAATTATTCGAAAATTATAATTTTAGTAAATTTATTATTACTCGTACATGAAAAAATTAAGATGTTTGTGTTTGACAAAGCATCCTGTATAGGGTATATATAAACAATTTTATACAATTCATCATTTCTAGTGTGGGCTATGGATAAATAACAACGCACAAACGTGATCATAAAAATGTTTATGATATTTTTGATTAAGATGTGCACAATACTTTATTTTCATTCTACGTGTGATGTGTTGTCATCCAAATGTACAATAAGTTCAATTTAGAGTTAACAGATTTATCTGTCATATGAATATTAATAATTGTATTTTAAATTTTACTGCATAAGTGTAAATCACAGTCCACTAAGGTTCTATTTTATGAAGTTTCCAAATTAAAAATCAGTCCTCCTCGGATAGGTAATTATTTTCAGCATGTTCAATATGGGCTATTTTTAATGTTTGAGTTAAAATACAATAGTATAAAAGATTTAAATTTTATTTTCATTTGAATAAATTAATTTATGACTGATCTAAAAGTATTTAAATTTGTATAATTCAGTGAACAGTACTTATCGAACTGTTTCATAGAATATATATTTTAATTATTTGTAACACACAAGTAATAAACATAAAATTGAAAATACTGAAACCATACCTAAGCACTTAAAGTAAATAAGCATTAGTTATAATCGTTACTTTATTAAAATATTATTAATAAATCAAATATTTGTCTAACAAAAAAAAAAAAATTACATTAGTTCATCAACATAAAACAATTATGTAAAACACGGAACAAAAATATATGATATAACTTAAAAGTTCAAAAGAACTTTAGCAGTTAGCACTATATCTAAAACTTGTCAGTATCTATTTGCGCTTTTACATTTTACAACTGGAGATATAAACATAATTCTTTCAAATTTATTTTCATAGTGATATTTACATGATACGTTCCCAATCTTGTATATGATTCAAATAGATAATTTCAAGGCGAGTTTAGTTTTTTTTCTGAGTAGTGCCATTTTATAGCACTACACGATATTATTATACGATCATACTTATGATCAATTATGGGTGCTGTACACTTACGTCGAAAGTATGCATTTTATTGACAAACAATTATATATATATATATGTATATTCATTGTGCATTTACTATATACACATATTTAGTTTCAATTAAGCCAAATCAAAAATTATAGTACCTATTTATAATTATTTTATTGTTTAATTGACACTTGAAAGTTGAAGAATGCGTTGCTAATGAAAAATGAGCTAAAGTAACTTCATTAATCCGTTTAAAATATATTTAATATTTAAACATAAAATGATTGAATATTAAGTAATATTTTATTTTGAAATATAATAATTTAGTCTCGAAATTTCTTTATTTTTCATTCTGGTATCAATGAATACTTAAATTATTATAATTATTATCGTTTTACGAAATTTATCATGTTATGTCAATGTGTAATTATGAACGCTCCTCTACTTAACTAAGTATATAGTATTAATATTAACCATGTGTAATTAATTTTTACGTCATTGCTAAATTTATATTTAACATTTATGAATGTTGGAAATCGAACAGAGTAGCACAGAAAAATACATATATAGTTCTAAAAAACGATAATACCTATATATAGATATATCATTAATTTACATTTTTAACCAACATTAAGACATTTATTATAGTTACGTACTCGTAAAAAAATAAGATACAAACACAAAATAATATGGAAAACAATTATTTGATAAAAAGTATTTAATTTAATCAATAGCTTTTTATAATGTCAATGATTTATTGTGTTTTATAATACTTTTAAGGACATATTGTAATTTATAAAAACACAAATTAATAGATAATATTTTAATACACTGTTTTACGTTACGATGTTGCAATACAAAATATACATAATATTTCTATTTTATACATATTACACTTTTTAAATATAATATTATTTAATGATTATAAAAGAAAATTTCGTTAAAAATCAAAATAACAAAAATTCTCTCATTTTCTTTTTCTCTTTTTGTATGTATATATAAATATATTTATTTTTTTTACTTTTTTTCTCAAATAAATATTTTTCTAAAGACATTATTAAAATAAATTAACACTAAACTAAGTACAAAGTTAAAGCTGATTTTTACTATAGTAATTTTAATACAAATAAATTAAATCCGTAGTGCTATATATCTTATTATCTAGTTTCAAAATATTAAAAATGTATTGGTATTTCGTCTGCTTAAAAATAATGATTTATATTTTCTAGTAAAAATAAATCAAACAAATCATACAATAAAATATTAAAATTCACTACAGAATCATAAATTAGAATAAATAGATATACATAAATATACCAATGTTGTCAATGAAATTAAATCATGTGTGAATATATAAAATCGTGAAGAAATATTAAAATTAAAAATATAAATCATAAGATCTTCATCAATTATTAAATTTAATTGTTTAGAGAAATATGCGTCTTGCTGATTTTGAACTCTGAATATCATTCTACCGACGTATTTTCGATCTGTTGACGTTGTTGTCTAAAACATAATAGTTTTTAATCATATTAAAGGTATTTCAATAAAATCATTCACTGTGAACACTGACTTCCATCTTTGGAACAACCGATCTAAGTCATGTCTATGATAATACGTTATGAATCCTTTGGGCTGGACTCCTTCGAACACGGCTACCACGCTAGGTTTTAAATTATAGAAAAACAGAGCTTGACCTCTTTTTGAAAAGTCTTGTGTTAACATCTCGATGACCTTGAATAAAAATGTACAAAAATTAATATCTTTTTTTTAATTTTTTTTAAATTACGTTAATGTTTGTCAGACCTTTGCTGCGGTAAAGTCCGCACCATATATGTGTGAACAGTCGATAACAACGGGAAGTTCTCGTTTCAAACTTTGTTTCATCACCAAATTTCTCACATAATCGACTGACGGGAAAACTAAACATCTATCTGGTGTGACCATCAAATAGTTAATGCCATCCCGCGTCTGTAATCATTAATTATTTTTTTTATGACTAGTAAAAATGCGTTTACATTTTACTTTTACATACTTTATGCACTTCAATCAACAGTTTTGGTCTTGCCGCGTGATATAAAATCGAAACCAAATTCAATCCAATACCTATTAAAACTCCTATTTCTAGAGGTAAAACTAAACAAGCGAAAAATGTCGCCAAACCTGGTATAAGATCACTTTCTAAAAAAAAGAAATATAAACATAAAAATAAAATATAAATAATTCTCACCACATTTTATTTAATAATGTAATAACTAATTATTATTAATTTAAAATAATCTATTGACATTCTATGTTTATAAAAAATATCCAATCATGTAACAATTAATAACGTTAATAAATAGGTAGGTACTCATTTAAGATATATTACATATTTCGTGTAAAATAATTTTTAAGGATTATTATCCTTTTGCTTATTAGTAAAAATATTCTTATATAATATAAATTTTGATAATTTAAAAACTAATGATTTGAAGATTAATTCAAATAAATAAAAAATTTCAAAAAAAAAAAAAATCACTTGAATAACGATTTTTAATATTAAGATATTCGTTTTCATTAAAAAATAATTTTTGTTGTCACTAGATACTAAATACTAAATTGCCACTAAATGGTTCAATAAAAAAATCTTAATATTTGAAAATATATCTGAAGTATATCTACTTAAAAACTCTAAAATTAATAATTTGAATAAATTAATTATTTACGGAAAAAATGGGAGTGAGTATGTTTGATATTATCAATTTTTGTACACACGAGTATAAGCTTGATGAATTTCACCATAATTCTCATAAATATTCCTAAGTGTGAAAATCATGTACTTACTTTTCGATCTATAAATGGGCCTGACCACGCGCACTTCAACCATGAATATAACCGCAGCAATAATAATCGCTGCGAGAGCCGCTTTTGGTATGTAATATAAATAGGGCGTACAAAAGAGCAAGGCGAATATAACCAAAATACCTAAAACAATATTAAGAATTTTGCGGTTTAAATAAAAATGAACATTCAAAAACAACGATGAAGCTGTGCGATTCTAAATGTGTGATTAAATTTCATAAGCACTATATTCTAACCGGCGTATAAACCCTCCATCGGAGTTCGAACTCCACTAGCTGCATTCACGGCGCTCCTGGAGAAAGATCCTGTTCCAGGATATGCGTGGAAAAATGAATTACCGATGTTACACAGACCGGTCGCCAACAATTCTTGAGTGGCATCGACGGGCTTACCGTCAGCTGAGAAATAACGTAAGTAAGTAATCATTATCACAAACAATAATACGAAACTCAGAAATTAATAAATTCGGAGCCATATACAAAATTTGTAGGTTCTACCCCACTCATTGTTATATAGTATAACGAGTATAAACTATAAACTTAAACATAAACATATTATAATTCAAAAATGTAAGTATAATTTATTGTAATTTGAATCAGTAAGTATCATTTTATCGCGATTCTTGTACACTGCAATAGATGCAAGTAATGATATCTCGAGAAGTATTGTTTTATTTTATACTTGATTTATTATTTTAACCAATTAAAATGTTACGAGTAATATTCATTTATAATATTTTCGTATTAATGACAATTGATAGATACATACAATTTAAAAGCACATAACAATAATCAACAAGTAAATTTAATACAATAAATTGACTAGGTTTGTAGGCATTATACTTATAACAAAGTTAGTTAACTATAAATATTTTTTGAAAAAATGAGGTCAAGAGATGTCTTTACGTATCACGTCTGTATATTGTTATGAAACTAAAAAATGCAGTACCTCAGTCACTCTTGTACACAGTTCTGTGTACAATTCATCTTAAATTATTATATTACGTTAGATTCAACTGACCGAACGTTTTACATATGGAAATGGTTTCAATCAATGCAATTATTGGTAACACTATAACTCCGGAGCCGATGTTCGAGACCATTTCAAAGAATCCTATTGTAGTTCCATTTTCTTTCGTGATACTAAACTCCGGCGGACCGAACTCTGGCAAGCCCGACGGTATTTTACCTGGAACACATTATAATTTTAAGGATCAGCTGTTGTCATGGATACCCACTACCCACTATAACCACGCACTAGTTAGTGATTTTCTACCTTAGTGGTAATCGTGATGGTCTGCAGTAGTGTTCGTTTCTACTTACCGACCACTTTGAATGGTATCGGCGGTATTTCGTTAGAAGTCACGTCGTGTCCCGATGCAGTTACATATACATAACTCACATAACCGCTAACGATAACTACTATCGAATTTCTGAATGTACCAATCAACCACATAGATCGGTTCATGATTTTGTGAAACGTAGTTTGCTCTTTCACGTCCTTAGGTCCGATTTGACACAGAGTCATCCTCTTAAATTTTTAAAACAGAGAACATAAACAATATAGCCGACCAGTGTACATTGTAAAATTAACATAGCCAATTAAATCCAATAACTTATTTTTATTTTTTTATATATATATATATATATCTACTTACTCTCAATAGAAGAATAATAATTATACAAATTATCCCTAACCACGTGTCGCCCAGTTGATAATGACTAATATCTTTGGATATTGATATTATCATATCCACTAATGTTGTTCCCGCAGCTTTTACGCCTATCAAATCTTTGATTTGTGACGCGACGATGAGTATGGCAACAGCTGATGTAAACCCTGAATTAACCGGTCCAGAAATAAAATCGATCAAAAAGCCTACGACAATATCGGGAAGTACAGTAATCAAACGTCATGTTTCAATTAATGTGCATTCAACGTTTACCTAGTCCCACTATGCCCATTATCAGCTGGATGACACCTGTTAAAAAACACAGCAGTGTGCCGTACACGGGTCCAAGTCCGTGTAGCGTGTTGTATGTCATTAGAGATATGATGGCCGTTGGTCCCATAGGTACTTCTTTACAAGTGCCGAGGAAGACGTACATCAAGCTGCCGACGAACGAACCATAAAGACCTTGCTAAAAACGATGAAATGCAGTAATTATAAAACAGGAACAATATCCGGACAACATTAAACAAAAAATTCGGATGTTTACTTGTGGCGGTAGACCAGCTAGAGCAGAATAAGCCATCGACTGCGGTATGAGCGTCAGACCAACCGTAATGCCCGCCAGAAGATCTCCGATACAGTCTTCTGTGGAATACGTTGGCCACCATTGTAAAATCGGCAGTCTTTTGGTAATTGTTTTGTACGTAAATACTGACTTTGAATTACTGTTTAGACATGACGAGAATTCGTGAAATTTTTCCTTAACGTTTTTCTTAGGTCTTTCACCGACTTCGTCTACAACTGCGAAACTTATTTAACATCAATTTCTTCTAACTAAACTTGTTGCCTCATATTAATTAGTAATCGTTTTTAATTCAACATTGTTATTAATTAATATTAGCATATAAATCAATTCAAAAGCCGTTTCTTTATAAGCTTTTATCACAAATCTTAAAACTCATAAATAATAATATGTATATTAATATTATATTTTTGAGTAAAATATATTAGTTGTTGTTGTTTTTTTTATGTAAATTTTATCATGGTTCGTATTTACTTACGTATAAAATCGTTGCTACCTATAGTGTATTGAGATCTTACATTATCGTTCACCTCCATTTTTTCACATTGATTTTGTTGTCGATCGTTATCATCATTAGTAATGGTCATTTAGATCAATCTAAAAATTAATCATTTAATTAATAAATAGTCATTCATATTTTTTTTGTCTTTCGTGTATTTCGTATTTAGTTTTTTTTTTTTTTTAATAAGTTAAGGGTAGCTGGTTCATTACATTATAATTTACTATTTGTAGGTGACATCATAGTATTAAATAAAATTATTATTTATATAGTTAATATTTATTTTTACAATTACTGTGACAATTTTGCAGGGAACACTTTTAGTTACGACCCATTCTGATAAGGAAACATTTTGACATGGCCAAAAAATTGATCGTTCATTGAATTTCTAATTCTATCACGACACATTCTAAACGTTTTAATAATGATAAGCTTAGTACCTACTTAATAGTCTCTCACCATAATATTATATTATTCTTACTGTCATTTATCACAGAAGTATTGGTTTTTTTTTTAACGTATTTTATATTCTAAGCATAATATCATCTACCCTTAATCAATTTTTAGTTAATTTAAGAGAAATACATTTACATAATATTATATAAAATAACCATACATTTGGTTACTTAATTTTATGACTTATGTTAGTTTACTATTGTTTACTACTGGCGCCACAGATCAATGTCTGAGCATTACCGTTGTACAAAGTCTATTAAAATTAGACAACTCACATTATTATATCAACAACTGTACACACATTAATGATTAATAAATAATTGTATAAAAATATGGAGCGTGTGTGTGATAAATAGTGTCCACATAGTAAATAATTAATAAATCAACTGTACAGTATAGGCACCCGAAGTTTTTTCTTTTTTATTGACGAGTAAATAAATGAATTGATGAGAGACGACTTATTATAAATATAAGATATTATTATTTCCAATTGATTGAAGATTTATTATTACTATTGTATGACTGCGTTTTATATTTCCGAACACCATAACAGTGATGGTATTGATATTTTTGGTGTAATATATGACAAAGCAAATGAAAATAAAAAATCGTTAAAAAACTAAGGATCCGTTCTGCACTTATTCCAAAAATCATAAGAATTTAATACAAGATTCCTCAAAATTTAGTATTATATAGCTATTCAAAATGTTAAAAATATATAAGTACAATTTTTTTATAAGTACCTATAAAAAGTTCAAATTTTTATAAAATTACGAAAATTTAAAAGTAATTTTGTAGTTTAAAATGTATAATATATTTAATTTTGATAGTTAAGATTTGAAAATTTAATGCAAGGTTCCCTATAAGAAATATTTATTGAAACCAAAAAATTCAAGAAATATTTAAACAAATTTTTTTTATAGATATTTGAAGTTTGGAAATATGAATAAAATTAGATATTTAAACAAAAAAAAGAATGATTTTGGTAATTCTATTCTATAATAATATACAGAATATAATTAATTAAATATAATATTTTCAGAAAATATTGCCTTAACCTATTGTCTTATTAATAGTAAAATTAACTAAATTAAAAGCGATATAAATTTATAATAAAATAAGATTATACTGTACGCCGAGAAACCGCCTTCGCTCAAAATCGTTTTTCATTTATTATATCATATATGCAATGATTTGACATTAATTTGAATATACATATACACATTACAATAACTTACTTAAGAACAAAAAATAAATAATATCTACAGTACGCGTTGGTACAACAAATCGTTTATCTAATTTCCGCCTTTTTTGTTAGTTATTTGATTTTTTACGTGATTATGTAATTAATCAATTAATTTTTATGTTTTTTATTTTATTTTTAGATATTTTAATTATTCTGTTTTTATCGGTTTCAAGATTGAAAAATTAATATTATTATTAATTTCAATCTTGATTTGTTTTTATCTTGAATAATTTTAGCCCACAGAATCTTTCAATGCCATTTACAATCGTTTTATTTTCTTGAGTCCTGAATATATATATTTTTTTTGTATAAATTACACATGTCATATCTGCGTTTATAAAAATGTAAAAGTAAAGTATAAATACAATCGAGTACAATTAGTAAATTTCCTATTTACTTAAAAATCGATTTCATATTTTAACGACTTATAAATTAGTTAATTGATATGATAAGATATATTATAATACATAGTATTAAATTAATTATTTAATAATTACTAATCATATAGGATGATGTCTTTTCTTCTGATACATTAGAAATCCAAAACTTACTGTGTATTATTTAAAAAAAAAAAAAAGAATAACTCACAAAATTAATTATTACTTATTAGTCAATAATCAGTTTAAAACGACCTAAGTAATTTACATTTTAAATTATATAACTTTTATGTTCTAAAGATGATAGTTAATAGTTTATATTATGGTAGGTATCTGATTGTAAAATATTGGATACATGATGATTTAAAAATTATACTAATCAATATTCATTTATTAACATTTTATAATTTGTTAAAATTGTCTGGATATAATAAAAACTATAAATAATCTAAAATATAATATCTATTTTAAAAGTAATGTAAAACTATTACTAAAGTTTCTTATTCAAATTTTGACTTAGATTAATAATTCACAGTAAAAAATCTTAATTCTTTATTTAAAATAAATTTCATATTACCACACAGGACCAAAAATAGTATAAAAATCTTATTATTTAAAAATATGGTCTTAGGTATAGTAAAAATTCCAAATATTAAATTTTTTTATTGCCATTTAAGAGATAACAAGGAGTGAAGTGATCATTCTTGGTGAATCATCGTGTTATTGTAATGTTTTCTAGAATTTTATATTTATACATATATAACTGTAGAAACCTTAAAATAATATAAGACAATATATATTTTTGTATTAAATAATAATAACTTATTATCAAAAAAACCAATTTTCATTTAAAAATTTTTAGTTAAGTAACTGACATTATCTATCAATTTTAATTATACGATTACTTATACAGAATTAATAACTATTTAAAATGTATTGGTATAGTTACATTTACTGATTTTTCAAGTACATATAAACACAAAATAGATTATTATATTTTTTTATATATTTTGTGATACAAACAATTAAAAAGTATTCAACATTACAAATTATAAATATAACAGGTAGGTTAAATAAAAAAAATAGATATCTAGCGTTAACAATAATAATTGTTTTAATATTGATGGAAAATACCTAAATATATTAATTATCCAATATACTTTTTTATCATAACAATTAAATAATAAAGGACGATTCACTATGAATGTTCTCCTTTTTCCTTTAATAATGAATTTTTAAGTAGGTATACTATTTACTTCATGGCAACATTTTAAATTATTTCTATTTTTATACCATTTAAGAAGTATCCCGTGGTGATACAGACTCCTTTATTAAATAAAAATCAGCGTGTTCTATAAAATGATAAGTTGATTTTTTTTTTTGAAATGTTGATAATTCTAATTCAAAATTCGGATAAGTAGTTATGAGTAATTAAAATGTGTATACTATAAGGATAATAGTCCTTAAAATTTAAAAATGGTTTGATAAAAAAAAAAAAATAAATAAATAAAAATTAGAAGAATAATCTGTCAAAGTCGATAATCAAAGAGAAAAGAGTCTTCAGACGAAAAAAAATTTTAAAAAAGAATACAATATTGTAAAATAAATATATTTTTCACTACACTTAGAATTTAAATTAAATGACTGTAGTCTATAAGTCATTCTTTAATTGGTTTCTTAAATTCAATTCTCAAGTATACTCATTACTTAATACTTCATAAAATCAGAATTTAAATAAATCCATTATTAAATTAAGAAATTGGCATAAGTATGCTTGATGAATTGTCTTATATGTCATAATATGTATAAGTATTCGTTAAAGGTTTTCATTTAAAAAATACGTAGCTATACCTAGATAAATGTATTAAATTGTTCGTGGTTAATTTAATATATTATACATCGAATAATTCAGTAATAATTAATAAGTTAACCATCGTAATCGTGAATATTTTTCGATGCAATCAATTTTATACGATTTTTCACTAAAACATTTTCTAGTCGATATAAAATAAACGACTTAAATCGTTCATTATCTGTTATACAATACTTTATCATGTATATCACGTATGAGGTTTTTTCTTTTTCATAAAATCGAGTAGTACTTACTTACTCGAGAAACTCCCAGTCCAAAATCTATTTATTATACAGAATATATTGAGTTGGTAATGACTAATGAGGTATTGTTTTTGTATTTGTACGATCGTTACGTACAGTTCACAAAGATTGCCAATGCCTATTTTAATATTACACTAATCAAATCGATATTGTAAACAAAAACTGAGCACGGAAAAATAAAACTTATAATTCACTAAAAAAAAAAAAAATTTAATTATAATATTTTATTAGCTGTAGTTATGACAGAGACGTACTATAGATCGCGATGTTTATTAATTATTACAGAATAACATATGTCTCGGGTTAGATAGTATAAAAGCTGTATGTATAGACTTGAATGATTTTTTATAATATATTATATTATATTGTACGCGTATGGTCTGATACTGCCAAGTCTTCGACGTTACACTAAATTATACGTTACGGCCGGATATCGTACATTACGACTATTATTTATTATTATTATTATTATTACACTGTTGTGTTTACGTGCGTGTAAGGGTAATGCTTATTAATTTTTAATTCGTGTGGTTGCATCGTTTAAACATCTATATGGTTATCTGCGTATATACATTCCACACTCATTAGCATTAATAGTGTTATCATTTAACGATTGTCCGCAAACTATCACGCTGACGGTGGACGGTTTAATAACATTATTCCATTGTCACATTATGTGTATATATAGCTTATAATTATAATTAATATAAATAAAACCAATGGTTAAAAAAGAAAAAAGAAAAATACTGTATACAAAACACGCACTAATCAAACGTATACGTGCGTTATGCAAACTCGTTTTACTATCCCCAGGGGCCTGAAAAATAATATGTAACCGTGTAAGTTCTTGGAATAGTATACACTGAGAACACGAATACTTAATATTTATATGAATTCGAGGAGTGTTGGCTATCTAACTTTTGAACGTCATAAACGGTTACTTTTGTTTAAATATAAAAAAAATATTAATAATTCATGTTTTGGTGACTTCGTATTTATAAATGATCACATGACCGTCAATTATTACTTGTTACCACTTTTATATACTTCAATAACATTGTGTGCAATGACCATGGCTATAAAGTCGTAATTGAAATACTTGTTAATTGTATGTTATTGAAAAACAGTCCACGGTCGACTCACTCGACTCTTTCCGACCAAAAAATAATGTGTTCTTATTTGTGTTTTATTAAAAGTGATAAGACATAGTATAGGTTATATAATATTGTAAATATTCTTAAAATCATTTTAATTCACATTCTACACACATTTTTCTTAAAATTCATAAATATTTGAAGAGATTTAACCCGTAAACTACATGGAGTGGCTCTTTCCTCTATTCACACTGTAAAATCTTACAGCAATAATAATATACAATTGGAAATAATAGGTACGAGTATACGTACCTACATATCTATATGTTATAACAATTATGGGAATTGTGGAAAGTTAATAAAATAATTTTGTTATAGGAAATGTGTATAATTTGTACGGTTACTGCGGAGTTCAAAGACCAAATATTTGCGTAAGTAAATACAACTGCAATTGAATATTGTTCAAACAATGAATATATATTAGATTAAACTCAAAAATAACTGACCTGATACAATAAAAATAAATATCGTTAAATTTCATTTCTCGTTATAATTACCATCTATTTTGCTACGACTGCTATATTTTATCATAATAAAGTGATTATGTCATAAATCATAACATGTTTTAAATCAACTCGCATAGCTAACAAGGACGAGGACATGGATGCTTTCGTTATCTGTAAATCATTTAGTATGAGGTACCTACACAAACATACGTGAAGAATGTACTTCCTATACATTGGTTTTAAATTCATATTTTCTTAAAACTGTGTTTTTCTGTAAACAAAGTTATTAATACAAGAAGTAATTATTATTATAAACTTTCTTAAAATTCTTATTATTGGGGAATAAGAAGTTACTGACTAAATGCTACCTCTAATGTCATTATTCATGAAATAATTACAATAAATGAATTTTAAACAATAAAGTCCTAAATATAAATTGATTTAATTGTTCATTAAATATAAATTAAATATAGTTTATAACTTAAATAATTTTATAACGTATAACAGATTTATTAATGATATCTATCATAATAATTTAATTTATACGATCAGATTAAACGTAATTTAATATTTATATGAATCATTTATTAATATATTATTATATTTTTAAGCTCGATTTTCATCATGTAGCATAATAATTAGATGATTATATTTACTTTAATTATATTTTCTCTTTTTAAGCACAGCCATAGCTTTTGAGATATTGTGTTTAATATTGCCTATATAACTATAAATTTCAATAACAATAAAAATGTATTTTTATAATCATCATTATTAAATATTATTTTCAATTATTATAACCCTCTGCACCGTTTGGAGTTTTTATTTTAATCATAAATATTTAACTAGAACACTACCCTAGAAACCATCAAACCGTGTTTCGTCTTGTTTGATTTGAGCCCGACGAACATAATAATTTTAGCATAGATTGTATTTCTCAACACATTTTTAATTATTGAACACAAATTTTTTAATACGAACGTAACCCGCGAGATATTTTTTAAATAACATTTGACTCGCTATCTTAAAAGGTTGAAATCTCTTGACTTAAATGATTTACTCAGAATAAAACCAAAATATCTAAAACATCAAAACGTTATTTTTTAGAAAACAAATCAATCTGTTTGCCAAGGTTAAATTAAAATTTATCTGTGAGAAAAAAAAAACTAAAAGTGTGACTAATAATGTTATAAAGAAACCGTTGTTGCTATAATTAAGATCAATAAAAATATAAATAAGCAAATGAAAATGAATTACAACAAATTGACATTATAATAATTACATATTATACATAATCTACTCGTCGCTTGACCATCGACTAATATAAATAATAAATAGCACTTCGTATATTTTTGTTCTTTTTTACTTTATGTTAGTATTAATCTAAGGGGTTGTTTACTCCCAGAATGTATACCAAGTGGACTGTAATACTAGCCACCGTAAGATTAATATATGTACGATGATTAATAAATAAACAACTTTATTTTAAAACAAAATCAAGTGGACTGTCCGCTTTGTGCGTTTCCTTATGAGTTATGACACAGTTTACCTTATCGATGCAGCTTACATAGTTATTTAAAATTATTAGTTTTAATAAAATCTATACAAAAATTACCACGATCACTCATGGACAGATTTCTTATTCAAATGTTATTTATTATTCGTAGACTTACCGTCATTATTTTATACCACGCTGAGTCCTACAATACCAGAGACAGTCATTGCGATAATCTTAAAAATTATTGATTTATCGATTATTTTATAACTTTTTCCAGATATCGTCGCTATTCAAGGGTGTGAGAAAATCGTATAAGTTGTAAGTGATACAACAATTATTGGGATAATAATATATAATATTTCTAGCTATTTACAAGTTAACCAAGCTAGTTTATACGTTGACATACTATATTCACAGAATGCGTATGCATATGTATTATACTATTGTAACACAAAGATACATAATGCGCATAGATGTACATAATTTGTATTATTATGTCAAACGTTCGTGCACAAATACTTTTTATTCGTGAATTTACGACCACGGTATTATAAAAAAAGTCGATTCCAAGCTTAGTTAAAAGATAATACAGTAGATATTTGCACTGGAATGATAACCTACACAATTATACGTTTTTACGAACAAATATATATCATTAATAAAGACCACAAACAATGAACAGTAAAAAACTAAAAAACACGTAATATTATTATTCTTTATATTTTCATGCATGATGTCATATCAGTAATGTTATATAATAGGAAAGAAATTTATGAAAATGAACAATAACTTCGTAATTTTCGGAACTTTGAATGTTAACGTTTCAATAAACTCAAATAGCTTCAACTTTTGTATCATATTATTCATATATGAAAAAAATCAATCAAATTAACGAAATATTTATATTAATCTTGTAAAGATAATTTTATCATGCATTTGTAACATTTACACTGTTTTACTGTAAGTATTAACTTAACTGTATCTTAATTGATATTGAATTATAGTAATTAACAATTTATTTAATATTTTATTTCTCGGAAATAAAAAAAAAAAAAACATTTAAAATGTCAATAAAAACGATTGACTAGTGTTTAATGTTTTAAAAATAATTTATAAGTATCTGTACACTGTTAGGCATAAAATAAACTCAAATAGCTTTAAATTTTGTATCATATTATTCATGTATGAAAAAAATCAATCAAATTAACGAAATATTTATATTAATCTTGTAAAGATAATTTTATCATGCACCTGCAACATTTACACTGTTTTACTATAAGTATTAACTGTATCTTAATTGATATTGAATTATAGTAATTGACAATTTATTTAATATTTTATTTCTTGGAAATAAAAAAAAAAACCATTTAAAATGTCAATAAAAACGATTGACTAGTGTTTAATGTTTTAAAAATAATTTATAAGTATCTGTACACTGTTAGGCATAGAATACGCGTTTGCAGTGTGAGCGTGATGAAAATTTGCTTATCAATTTCACTATAGTTTGACTTCATCTTTAACTATAAAATTACTGCACTAAAAATAAAAAAATAAAATTATAAAATAACCTTAAAAATCAGAGGCTGATAATATGTCTACACTACTCTTTCATAATAGTTATAATATACAATCTATCTTTGAATTTAAAATTAATCACATTCATTACAGTGACCAACTTAATAACAAAAAACCTATACGCACTGGAAATGTATCATCTACAAAAAACGATTTCTCCGTTTTTTTTTTATTATTATTATTTAAACAATACAAAAATATTTAATAGTTTTGAAATTTATTTATGCCAAAATATGATTGATTATATATGAATAACTGTATAAGTTATTCTTACCTTTTTTTTTAATGTTGACTAAAAATTAATGTTTTTTTATTTTCTTCACTATTCCACTATTGTGGATTTGGTTATAAAATAAAATTTAAATCATATTTAATTGATTTATTAAGCTAATAATATTGTTAGTATGAATTTGAAATAGATGTTATTAATGAAAACAAGTAATAATAAGTAATAAATAATAATATTGATTTTTAATCGTACCTGTTTTGTCAGCGTACGCCCGATAAGACGCGTACCTATGCGGTAGAATGTAAATAAAATATATTATGTTATTTGACCACTGCACAGTGCCGAAGATGGAACGGAGAAAAAAATGCAATTGTTTTAAACGTCCAGTCGTCCAGTGACAATACGAATAGACTACTACTTTAATTTGTGTTTGATTAAAAAAAAAACCGCATGAAATTAATCGTACATTAGCACAACAAGGTTTTTTTTTTTATTTCAAGTTTAATTACCAGAGCAGCATCTCGTATAATAGTTATTATAAGGCATCCCCACTTCAAACTAGTGTTCATTACATTTACTCCGTTCAATAATGATTAAAAATATTTTTCAAATAGATTAATAACTAATTACTCCAATTTTTGAATAAAAAATTATTTAAATTAATTTTTCAATAAGAACCTAAATATATACCTATTTATTTAAATACATTTTAAACACTTTTCAAATTATTTTAAATATTTGTTCATTTATAGCTTGCAGTGTATGAGAGTTTTTATCCTTCAAATATTTTTTCCTTATCATATATTTTTTTCAATTTTACAGAAACAGTTCACAGTAGATGTAGATCCCAATAACATTTTGAATATCATTATATATTATTAGTGTTTTTTTTAGTTTTTTGAATTTTGAATTATTAAATAAAAGTCACAAATTAAATATTGGAAACTTCTCCACGCATCGCAGACCTTGCTCATAGCCAGTCATTACAGCAAAATGGAAAATAATAAAATAAATTACATGGTATGAGGTAAAAATACGTTATTTGCTATTTAATATATATATATTATTTTAATTAAATTATGAAAGGGTTAACTATTAATCTGAGTATGTTATTACCACTATTGTTATCATTACAAACAAATCCTATTAGGTTCAAAACGCAGTTAATTTATTAAAATATTTAGATTATACTGGCAAACGCTATTCATGAATTCCCTTATTAAAGGTAACTTATTACAGTTAATTATTTATATAGCAATATTTTTTATAAAATTATAATTTTTATAATTTTGAATAATTGTACTACACATTATTTATATATATATTTATTTATTTAAAAATAAATACTATTATTATTTTTTGTAACATGTTAAGTTTCAATTTAATAAAATTCAACGTGCTGAATCTTTTGATGTAGTCAATTACGTATAATATGATATGGCTATGTTACATGTAAATCCGTTTTTAACCGTATCAGTTTTTTTTTAGATAAGCGGCGAGTTCCTGGTGAATTTTATGTGTTCTTGATAGTTTGTCCGAAAAAGTATAATATTCTCGATCGTTAGATAGGTTTCTAGAAATTAGAATCATAATCAATGTAAATTATTATAATTTGTAACATACATAATAATTGAGTAATAAGTTACAGTAGATAGTTATGACTCCTTATATATACCTACTTATTGCATAACGCAACTCTTAACTAGCAACTGGATACAACAATATAGGTAGGTACCCATCTATAGTTATAAGTTAAAAGTTATTTAAGTTTATTATTTTATTCAGAGTAGGTGACTTGTTTCAAATTAGTTAGATAGGTATGTATAACCTAGATCCAAGATAATTTTTCAGTGACAAGTCATAAACAAAATATAATTATAAATAATTATACAAAACGGGCATCACTATATTATTAAATAAAATGTAATTTTTAATTTTCCGTAACAAAATCATTATTACTAAAACCAATATAATTAATTACAATTTCAAGATATACAAATAAGCGTCAATTAGGTAGCTATAGAATATTATAAATTATGATTGTAATCGAATGCGTCATAAAACTCAAATTGAACTGCCTGTTAGTTTGTAGTGTTGTACAAATAAAATGATCTAATGGCTATACAA
Organism: Melanaphis sacchari; assembly: GCF_002803265.2. Taxonomy (NCBI): domain Eukaryota; kingdom Metazoa; phylum Arthropoda; class Insecta; order Hemiptera; family Aphididae; genus Melanaphis; species Melanaphis sacchari. The sequence goes on along the minus strand of NW_020271380.1, from coordinate 1,557,805 downwards.
GTAGCAGATGATTGTTATAAAATCCATTTAGTCATTAAATAAATCGCCTAATTTAAATTGAGACAATGAAAGAATCAGACGCGTCAATGAACATACTTTTGAATTTTGCGACCCTTACCATTTTTTGGGTATAATTGCCTATTCAAACATGATAGACTTTTTAGAAATTAAATTTCAAAAAATAAAACATAAATGATTGGTTTTTTGGATAGTTAATCATCTTCACAAATAATAAGCATGACATTTTTATAAATTTGAGTTTGAATAATTCAGCGGGCATAAATTAGGTATATATATATACTAAAGTGCAGTGGTGTAGTTATGAGGAATATAGATCCCCAAATGATTTTTTATTTTTTAATGTTTAATACTTTAATGCATTGGTTCTCAAACTGGGGGAGGGGGCGTGTACACATTGCTAGGGAGCCGCAAGCAATTACTACGAAATACAATTTTTATTTTAAAACGTAGAGAAAAATTAATTGACCGGTTTCTTTTATCTGTTATCGGGTATCAATAACAAATAACCGATAAATTATCATCAACAAAAAAATATTCATTCTGAATATTGTATAGTTTATTTGTAAAATCATAGATAATAAAGATAGATTTTTTATTATCTATGTGTAAAATATACGAAAGAAAATGATCGATTTTTTCAATTTATAGTAGGGGGTGCGAGATTTTTGAAAATCTACAAAAGGGGACGTAGAATAGAAGAGGTTGAGAACCACTGTTTTAATGCATTAATTTATAGTAGATATAAGATTATTTGATTACAAAATTACTCATATTATGTTATTATCGCGGATATAATATGCAATTTTGGGCTATAAGGGTATGGTGTGGCATAGTGTTTTGGGCAGTGTTTAATAACCTTAGTTGCCAAAGCGCATTATTAAAAAAAAAAAATCGATAATTAATACAGTATAGATTAATAATAGACTTGTTAGGGGATGTGGGTTATTTATCCAATAAATTATTTACCTATCCTCCCCCCACCAGGAAAAAATCATAATTACGCCACTGCTAGGGTGATCTTCGTCTAGTCTATAAGATATCTTTAATATTTTTATCAAATATTTATATTTTAGATACATTCAAAGAAATTAATACGGCATCAAGAAATGAGTCTATCATGGTAGATGAAGAGTTTGACAAGCCTGGTCCATCAACAAAGTGCTTTAAACAACTAAAAATAACAGTCTATTGATAAAAGTTTATCTGAAATCACAATTAAAAAAAAAAAAAAAAAAAGTGTAATCATATTCTGTGATTTCTTTCATTAAAGGAAATTTTTTGATTCACTATGTACTAATAATAGACAATAATAGACAAAAAAGAAAAGCGAAAGCAGCTCATTAAGATTTATACGGAAAAAGATAAAACAAGATAGTCGATATGTTTTGAACCCAAAAAAGTGGACCGTGATTTTAAATAAGAGCCTCAAAGATTTAATTTGTTTAAGTTCATAGCAATTTTTTTAAACGTTTCAAAATAAATACCGACCTAAAGATAAAAAAAAATTGAATTAATGTCCAGTGAATAAATATGTATAATATAGTAATAGGTATACGGTAAGTACCTATATAATAAAATATCTACTATAGGTTATTGTACTGTAGGATATACTGTAGATGTACCTACGATTTTACATTTCTATCTATACGATCCTGTCGCAAATATACCTCATTTTTTTTCTTCAAAGATAACCAATATTTACATATTATATTCCTTTATAGACTTAAGTTACCAAAGGCCAAAAAGCCAAAGGACCAAGTACCTAATCATTATGTTACTACAGAGTGAGAATTTATAAAATTTATACGTTGTTTGTACTAAATACTATGTACTAAGTATATTAAACTTAGGTATTGTAAACATTTAACAGTAAACACATTTAAAAATTAAATATCCATTTTATAAAATATCCTTGTCAATAATTGCTATTTTTTTTTTCTTATCAGAATTTCCTACAATTCAACATTAATTAATTAGCAAGTATATAAATAATGAAAGTCGTAGGAATAGAAAATAAGTGTAGGTTCTACACTTCTATCCATCACACAGGTTTCAATTGAAACAAGTCTTCATAATATTATAATATTTCAGAAACATTAAATGATGACACAAATATCCTATTTAATTATACTTATTTTTACTGTATGACTAATAAATAATAATACATTTTCATCACTTCTTTTGAATTGAATTAATTGATTTAAACATCAACAAATTGTTTAGTGTTTACTATTTTAATTAATTAGCGCAGAACAGCTAATTTATTAAGATTTATGGCACAAGTTTGTACATTAAGACTGCATTTTCTATTATAATTTAAATTACAAGCGTATGCATTGCCCGAGTCATATAGTTAATTTTTTGTAGGAGCATACATTCCAACCAATTGTTTTATAATATCAACATTCTACAGCAGTTGGATAGCTATAAATGAAATTAATGACATCATATTTTAATTGAATAACATGCAAACATCCAAAATAAAAATTATGGGCATGTGAGCTTTTTCTACTATTATAATATTGTGTTATTAACTATTTAATGTAGAAGTGTAGTTATACATAACTCTAAAATAGCATTCAAATTTATTGGGTTTCTAATAGTTATATTATTACATAGTATGATATTACAATACTCATTTTTTTGTAAAAAAAAAAATAAAAACATTTTTAAGTATATGATAATATATAAATATAATAGGTATCATATTGTATAAATATTTACATCCTATATATCAAAATTGCATTTGAAAATAAACTTTCAACAATTAAAATAGTTTGAACCTTGACACTATTATGAAACATAAGAAAAATATTGATTGTGGCAAAATAATCAAAGATTTTATGATATATTTTTGATATCTGTTTATTGTTTATAAAAACAGATTAAAAATGCATTCATGTTTCAAAAATAAAATTCCACTTAAATTTATTAAATAATATAACTGTAACAAACCATCTAAAATTAATAATAAAAAATAAAAAAACATTTTAAAATAAATATTATTAATTTTATTCAGTTTTATTGGATAAATTTTTTTTTAATTGTCTGTATGCTAACACAGCCGAATCTCTTTCTTTTTCTATTATCCTCCGATCAGATAAAGACAATGCTTTGCGTTTGCCAGTAAACGCTTTACGTTGAATAGCACTTTTACTAGGTTTTTTCAAAATAACATCACTTATTTTCTTTGCTTTAAAAGAATTGCCAGTATCTGCTAACATGGACTTCAAAAACAAGTCATCTTTTCGACCAGGCTAGAAACAAATATTAATAATAATCAGTAAGGAAGTCATATGATAAAACATGAATAACAAAATTATGATTTTATACTTACTCTATTTTCAAAATCATTAATAACTGCTTTTCTAGGTTTTACAGTCAAAGTTGGAGGACAATGTACAGTTTCTCCAAATTCAATATTGTCTTTTACATATTCAGTTGCATGTTCTACTTTATTTTGTGTTTCTTCATCAAGTTTTTGTTTTTTTTTCTCTTTTTTTTTCTCTCTTTTTAGTTTAGTTTTTAATTGTCTTTTTCGTTTAGCTTGTACTAATTTTTCTTTTGCAGTCAAAACAGCTTTAGCTTCGGTAACAACAACTCCGCTTTCCCGAATAATATGTGTTTGTTCAGGTTTTTCTTCTAGTTCAAATGCACATTTTTGATTATTTTTTGTTAATCTATTTCCTATATCAATGTATGGTTGACTATTATTTTTAAAACTACGTTTAGCTAATTTTTTTAGTTGCATAAATTCACGTAAACTCCGAGGCACATCTTGACGTTTAGGATCTTTGGGAGGCTCATTAGTTTTTCCTTTTAATCTGTATTTAATAAAAAATAATTAGTTTATACCAAATTATAATAATTATAAAAATCCATAAATACTATTTAATCAAAAATAAAGCTCAAGCAGAAGTGAAATAACTTTAAATTTAGTCCCTAACTCTTACATTCTGGTCAGATTTATACACATCACTGTGTAAGTTTAAGTATACTTGGTGATTAATTTTATAACCATAAATTATTCTCTAAATAAGTATTTAAGTTCTCATTGAGTATTTTAAAAGTAATTGAAAAAATTATTTTTGAAATCAATAATTAAAATTACTACTTGTGCTATAATATAACATGATACATATTAAGAAAATGACATCGAATGATTCAACGCTAATTGCTCAATTTTTGTAAGATCTATTAAGTAGTAAGCAGTGTATTTTGTATTTAAAATTAATGTGACAACTAATTGATAAATAATTTTGTAACGCATAGGTGATATTCATAAAATATGTTCAAAGTGCATGGCACCTCCAAAGAGACTTCATAATTTCAAGAGAGGGCCTCCAAGACTTCAACAATATTATATGAATACACATAAAATTTAACTTGCACTTAGGCCTGCAAATCTCAAGTTATGGTACTAATAGTACCTACTATTGTAAAGGTCAGTAAATACAAAATTTGTTAATTTAACATTTAATATTACTGTGAATAGATTCATTTAACATTTTTAAATAAGTTGCTGGAATATATTCAGAATTTTCACAATTAGGCGTTTACAATTTTTTTCATAGAGAATTTAAAGAAACAGGTATTTATATTATTATAGTTTTTGATTAAAAAGAAATTCGAATTAAATTGCTATGTACGACTTACTCTTCATTACGTTTTGAGATTTGTTCAAATACGTCTTTTACTCTTTTTTGTTTTTTACTTTTAAACTTGCGTGCCATTATACATTAGTATAAACAACAATTTAATTAAAATAAATAGTAAAACGAAAAATTAGAAAAATCAAAACAAAAGCACGTTGGTGCCGTGTGAGTTAACAATATATTATCACTTATCAGTGGAAAACAATAATAAAAAAAATACTCTGTGATAAAAGTCGTAGAATGGTTACGTATCATCTAGATCCCGCGACAAGTAGACCCCCGTACGTCAACTAGATGCCTTTAAACGTTTAGAACCTCAAAGAGATCTTAGATTTCATGCTAACTATAATCTCCTTGGTCATTTAGATACGCCGATATTAGCGGTAATTTTAAAAACTTGCCCACAAGAATACCTACCTACATAAATTTAATTTGAAATTTATAAAGAGAGTTTAAACACTACAAAATAAAATTTTTAAATTTAGAAAAATTATAAAACATAAGTAAATCCCATGGTTAGATAGTAAAATCTCTAATTTCATTAATTATTATATTTGATTAGATGTTTTAAAAAAGTAGTAACATTTCATCTTATATCCCTTGAATTATTTTTCATCAAATTTTATGATTAATAAATTGTAGGTTTCTAAGTCGTAAGTATAATGCAAATGTGAAATAAGAGAAAAAATAGCATGAAGAAATTATAATATTTGTATCATATTGTATTTATTAGTATTTTAATTTGTATTACACAGTTATGAAATATGTTATAATTTTTCCTCGGCATGAAGGTCATCTGTAATAGGGTGTATTCCTGTACAGTGACATCCTTGTATAAGTATCAAAAGTTTTAATTTCATCCTTGATGTTTGCCATGCATAAAATTTATCCGGATACAATTGGTTCAACTAAAAATTCAAAATATGTTAAATAATCAAATTATATAAGTGTTAATTAATGTATTGTGTATGCACACAGTGTTTGAATTGAAGAGCACAGAGTCGTCAGAATCACCATGCTTTTTAAAAAACATTCATATACACTCCTAATTATATCCTAATCAATAAGATATTTAAAATTTAAATATTCAAATATGCACATTTTTTTTTTACTCTTTTGCATCCCCTATCTAATTTTTTCCTAATTCAAACATTGCGTGCATGGTTTAATGGTTGTATTTTGTTAGTGTAATATTTATTTACAGGTTAAATTTTCAAAACTAATGTGAACAATTTGTTGTATTGCTGGTGGTGGTAAATCTTCTTAATCTTTATCATTCAATCCATGAATAAGATGCAAAACTAAAAATAAAACAATATTAGGACTATTAGGTAAAGTTGTATCAAATTAAGTATATTGAATTTTACTATTTATTTTATTATAAACAATAAGCTAGGTATTTCTGTAAAATAAATACTCAGTCATCAATTAGATTTTCAACCACAGATTGTATATCAGAAATTGGCTGGATAGTGGATGAAAAGTAGTGGTCTAACTATCCCAAAACTTGAAGTGACATATTTGGTACAAGCCAAAAATTTCATAACTGAATAATGCATTTTATTTAATAGCCCAGAAGCTAAATTAAGATTTCCTTGATAATTTATCCAGATTTGCCATTGTGATTCCCAGATCATCAATTGCCAAATTACAATTGGCCAATATACACTGATAGAGTGTGCAATTAATTTGTCTGTAAAATTTAAATATTTTATAAAACCTATAATAATAGATTGTATTATTTTAACAAAAATTTGTAGTTGATTTATAATTCTTTAAAACTATTAAAGAAAAAAATTTTAAATTTTTTTTACTAAAAACATTAGGTAAAATTAATAAGTATTTATTAGTAAAAAATAAAATAGCTTACTTATAAACACTTATGGTTCTTCTGGTTGATGCATATTATTCATGTGTATTGGGAGGTGTTGATGTCTAACTTCTATTTATATAATGTAAACTTTATACTATATTTAATATTTTTAAACACCACCAGTATTTGATCTTTCTATTTATATTATAAATAATTTTGAAAATTGTTTTATAACTTGAACAACGTTTGTAGTTATTATAAAAATTTAAAATTAACAAACAATGTTATAAGTTATAACTAAGCTCACATATGAATGCAATGGGATAAGTAATTGACTAATTGATAAAATTACTTATTACTGAACTACACAAAATTTTTATTTAAATAGGTACTTGAATCATACTGTTTTAAATGCCTTACAGCATACATGTTTAATGTATGATCTAAAATGGAGATTATAACTTAATTTAAATTTAAAGTCTGTGACAAAACCATAAATGTGTGATAAATTGTTAAAATAATAAAGGAGATTGGATTATTTCAAAAATAAAGACCTGGCATTTAAAAAGATTGAGTGATGATCTCAATGAATTTAACCATGAAGCATTAAAGCAGAAGAAACAAAGTCAGATTGAAGCTTAAGGCGATCATCAATTTTGCTTACATATATAAGTATATACATTATTACCTTTTATCGTCGTATTCATCATGGCTAAATTTAGCCATGGTATTCATTATAATATGTTTCATTATTTTGATTTAATGTATTTTTTATACTCTACAAAAAAAAAAAAATGTATAGATAAAAAATGCCACTGAGGTTTAAAATAATTTTAATATCATTATTGAATAACTTTTTCCCTGATAAGTGATTATTGCTGAATTATCCTTGTGACATTGTCGAGTTATTGAATATCATTTTTTTTTATACGTAGATAATGCCAATTCATGATTTAATTTTTTCGTTGTATGAATAATCTACATCGTTTATTACCAAAACGCCAATTTCTCATTTTCATAACAAAAAAATAACAGTCGGTAGTCAGTTAATTTAGTGAACATATGAACGTACACGGACCGAATCACGATGACACGTAAAAAAATATTTTATTAGCATTTATGTATTATGTGTTATTATAAGGTACCTTTAATGTCCAATAACAAATCATATTTCTCACCTTTTTGGAATGAATTAAATGCACTTGCAAGTATATAATATTTTTATATTGTGAATAATATATAATATATATTATTATTTTGTTATATTATTTAGAATATATTTAAATCTTTGAGCTCTAATTGATTTCTTATCACTCGTATAATAGTAATCGATCCATTCACGGCTAAAGTGTGGCCAATGTTCTTCAATTTGGTTTCGGAAATTTGTAATGTACCTACGCGCAGTTACATGTTACTATATTTTTCAATTCCTTTGCGGCTATGAAAGTCCGTAAAAGCGAAAGAAAAATTTAGCCATTACCAAAAGCTTGATTTTAATTTTGGAAATGTATTTTAATTCTTTAGTTACGTAGGAAATGGATTTTTTATTCTTTTGTATTTAAAAAATAGTACCAAATTAATTTTCTTTTTTTATTTTCAAAATTCACTTTTACTTTTGTGTTATTAAAAAAAAAATTCATTTCCAACAATACACAGACAAGGGGCAAACACGTTCAAATATTTTTTCAAAATTAAAATTGGACTTCTAGAAGTAAATTTTTTTTTCTTCCACTTATTGGTCTTGATGCGCAAAAAACGACCCACTTTCAAGTTTAAACAGCCTTTAATTGTTTAAGTTAATAGTCAATACACGCAGGTCTGACGTGTTCCTTAATACACCTACAGCAGCTACTGTTAAGCATTTACGTAGTAGTTTTATTGGTGGTCATGAATTTTTATAATAATATCATGCTTCTTACTTTCTTAGTTCGTATGAGTTATGAATTTTAGAACTTATGATGTTATGATAACGATAGTGCCTTAAAATTTTAATAAATAATATTATGATAGCAGATAATAGATAGATATGAGGACATAATAAAAGTTCTCGCCTCAATTAAATTATACCATTACATTATGATACATAGTGTATTGTATATACGATACGATTTGCAATAGTGCGTCAGGTTAGGTTGGGTATTTGCAAAATATGGAAAACCGAAAAACTATTATTTTTTTTATAATTATTCGTGTCTTGTGCACTGCGCAGAAATCTATCTAAAAGAACATGTGTTACCTTAACGTGATAATTGATCACTTATCATCGACCACAGTTACGATATTACCACGGAATTCTGTGTTAACACTATAATCATATCATACTCTATGGTAATAAACAATAATAATATCGATGTGTCTTTTATAATATCTCACTAATTAGTAATTGTTATTAAAGTAAAATTTCAATCACTCGGAACGTCAGAACCTCAGAACAGTCGGAACTGGGACACAGGCGTACGATCGTCACACGTTCGCACGCCACATGCCGTCCACGATCGTCTTGATATTTAATATATTTTTGTCCGTCATTGCTCTTTATTGAAGTTTGTTGCCTCTTATTCGTGTGCGGGCCTGTGCTCCGCTATGTTCTGACACCGAATAAAAGTTGAATTTTACTTCAAAAGTCTTAGGCCTACGAATATCGACCGATCATGTCCCGGGTCCGCTCGTCGATGGTGTTCGTTCTAGTTGTTGTTCTGACGCTTTTGGCGTCGTTCGTTCAAGTGTCAGCCAGGATACACACCTTGCAGATACACGTAAGTTACTTCGAGTTTCGAGTTTTGTGATATTAATAATCGCAATAACTGTCGGCATTCTTGTTGCTAATGTTGCCATTATTGCGTTCGATTAGGGTGACGATCGGCGGTTCATAGCGTTGTCCACTTTTGGATTTTTCCGTGGTGGACTGTTAGAAGTGGAAATAATAGACTTTTACCTGCCTCCCAACAGCCTACAAGAAACCGTGAGTAAAAAAATTCATATAATAATCGTAAAACTTACAATTTAGACCTATCACACCAGCTGTATTTACTAATTATAATGTTGTACAATGTTCTATTGTAATATCATAATCTGTGTATTTTGGTTTTAGCATGGCTTGCTGCTTGAAAAGTCTATATTTGATGAAGGAAATCCTTATCTTGATTCTCAACAAGAAATTTGTCCAATTGAATCATCTAATATATTTGAAATACGAAAGAATCTGGCAGTTTTTAGGTTTAATTTTCTAAAGAAACTGTAAGTTTTTCTTTTTGATTATTTTAACTTGAAAACATGTTATAGATAACCATATGTTTGAAAGTTATTCATTTTTAACTGAATTTAATATAAATATTTAGTATCCCATTATTAATAACAAAATATTTATGTCTAGTGTTACAGTTAATTGCTCTGATACCATGGAGCCATTTTATTTATTCCAAAATATGGATGACTTCAAAAACCACCAGAATGATATTGAAAATGATGGTATGTACTTAAAATAAAAATAATAATGTAATAATATATTAAATCCGGACTTTTTCAGTTATTATTACGAGTTGTGTCAACAAAACTTTACCAATTACAAATGGCACTCGTCCAGATAATTTTAATATAAAAGTAAGAATAAATAATCATGCAGTTAAAATTTTCGAATAATGTGTTATTTTATTTTTGATTAGTTTGTTGTATACATAAAAACAAAATCAAATGAAGGATTGTATAATTTATATTACCATAACTGTCCGAATTACGCTATGATGCCAAAGTCTAAACAAAGTTTTATGGTAATATACTAATATCATTAAATAAAATATAAAATGTAAATTGTTATTTACGGTTTTTTATAGGTTATTATTAATGAAAGTAATGCTAATGGGAATTATTTATCAGCTGGTGACATGCCATTGCCATCATTGTATTTTTCTATGTCAATTGTATATTTTGTCACTTGCGTATTGTGGATTTATTTCTTATACAGAAGCACGTAAGTCAAATGCATCTCTAATCAATTATAACAATACACTATATTGTAATTTAAAATTTTCTATTAATTGCAGTTATCCTGTCTATAAAATACACTATTTAATGGCTCTATTAGTGTTTTTAAAAGCAGCAACTTTATTTTTTCATGGTTTGAATTTCCATTTCATTCAAGTCAAAGGACAACATATTGCCACATGGGCTTTTGTTTACTATGCGATTCATTTGTATTTAGTTTTCACACATAATTAAGAGCTTATTTTGTTAATAATGTTTTTCTGTTCTAGATTAAAAGGATCAGTTTTATTCATAACAATTGTTCTCATTGGTACTGGTATGACATTTGTCAAACATGTTTTGTCAGATAAGGACAAAAACATCTTTATGATTGTTATACCCTTACAGGTTTGAAGTTTTTTTTTCATATAATTTAATACTTATATTTTAAATATATTAATGTCCAAAGGTATTAGCTAACATAGCCTATGCTATTATTCAAGAATCTGAAGAAGGAGATATGCAGCACAACGCTTGGTTGGATTTATTTTTACTTGTTGATTTCATGTGCTGCGCTGCTATTTTATTCCCTATTCTTTGGTAATGATATCACCATCAGTTATAGATGTATTCAATTTGTCACAATAAAATTTATTTTACTTTATAGGTCTATTCGGCATCTGCAAGAAGCATCACAGACTGATGGCAAAGCAGCAATAAATTTACGCAAACTTAAATTATTTCAACAATTTTATGTTATGTTAGTTTCTTATATTTATTTCACACGCATATTGATATATATGCTTAGAGTGAGTTTTATGTTAATTATTTTTTCTTTAAAAAAATATTTATGATATATTTCATGGAAAAAATAAGTTTCATAATATGAAAATTCAATATTTTACAGATGACAGTTCCATTTCATTTATTATGGCTTAATGAATTCTCTAGAGAAACTGCAACATTTATATTTTTTGTAATGACTGGATATAAATTTCGACCAACTATTGCAAATCCTTATTTCCAAGTGGCATCAGATGTTGACGATGATGACACAGACATTGTGTAAGCTCAAAATACAATTATCACTCCATTCCCCACACTACTGTAATAGGTACACCATAACATTGTTATTTGTTTTTCTGTTGTCACAGAATAAGCCATTTTGGATCTGGCGTAAACAACCGTTCAAGAAAGAAAGCAAACAACACTGGGGAAATTGCTGAGGACGAAATCATGTTAGTGGAGTCATCATCGTGATATAATAAATATTGTGTTTCTATTATACCAAGACTGATCCAATTGATCCATAAACCTTTACTTTGTCTTCTAGTCTTCTAAGAGTAGACAAAACTGTTCATTTGTACTAATTTGTACTCATTTATCGCACAGCGTTTTACTGTTTGTTTAATTATGTAATGAATATAAGTCAATCACTTTGTTACAATCTTGTTTATAGTATGAGGTTTGATTGAATTTTTTTGTAATTTATTAGATTTAAGTTCACGTTCCTTAGGCGTTGTTGCTGTATTATATATTTTATTATGAATATTAACATTGGTGAAATATCAACAATTAATGCAATAGTAAAAAAAAAATATAGGTACATTATTTTATTGTATAAAACAGAACTTTATGTTATATTATTATTAATATGGTGCTTAATCGAATTTAACTAAAACAATTAAATATCTGGTTTGATAAGATAAGAACACAAATATTAGATTTTACGAGTACACATTATTTAAAACCTTTCTATTTGATGTATTTATGCACAAATTGAAAATAATTTTAACTATGTACACGTTAAACTTTTTTGCTGGTAGTTTAATGAATTGAGAAAAGAAAAAAGAAATGAAGAGATGAAGCTAAAACTCCTACTTTGCTGTCTTAGTGGCTTATTTTATAAATGGTTGTTCTAATGATATATAAATAAAATTACTGGTTTACCGGATTTAAAAAGTTTTAATTGGTACTTTTATTTCAGATAAAAATGTAAATATAATGTTAATGTGTCGTTATCTAGTATTTACACAAACAAATGTGTCCAAGATCAAAATTTAGGACAGGTCTGGTCATAAGAATAATTTGTTTAATATAGTTAGTAGTTAAACATTTTTTTTTGAAGAGAATTTTTAACATATTTTTAAAATGTATTTTTTGTTAACAATAGTTTGTAATATCTAGTCATTTATATAAATTAATATTTAACTTTTTATAAACTATAATATGTATTTAAATAAATAAACATAATGGAAGTCTTCTATTTTTGATTCTGGTGAATTTATAAATAAGGTTCGTAGGAACTTGCAAATTATTTAATTAATTTTACTTTTATTTATAGATAGCTAATTGTGCACGGCACAAAATATGATCGACATACAGTCATACAGATAGGTAGGTACTGAGTACACCGATGTATTCACATTTCAAATTCAGCATTTAGTTTTGGTGTATTTAATACAAAAATAATTGTCTTTGACTTTAAAATACATATATTGGGTGCATATTATAAGGATTCAAAATTAGGGCAGTTCAAAGCCAAAAAAGGCTTAATTCAGCTTGCTAGAGTTTGTGATTCAGGTACCTACTATAAAAATGCATTATTATTATCTTGTGTAAATTTCATTGTTTTATTTATTAATATTTGATTTAAATCGTTCATAAACAGTATAAACAACAATGTGATAAATGACCACCTTGGAGCAAATCGGAAATTATAATTATTATACTGTCATTCAATTTTTTTGTGTAATCATAATTATAATTTTCGAAAATTTTACAATAAAAGGTCTCGAAAAACGATTTTTTTTTTTAAAACCACGTTTCATATAACATCTAAGTGAAGGAATAAGTTTTGAATTTCGAAATTTCGTATCCATCATCATTATGGATCATAGATAATATAATGCCAGAAAACTATGAGTACCTACCTACGTATAAAAAAAAATGAAAATGTATGCAATTTTTTTTTATTTTATGACCCACGTTCACCTGATGATATATTTTTATTAAAAAACTTAGTATTTTCACTTTTTTTTTGGTAAAAGGATGTTGAAAAAGACGTTAGATTTAGGTTAGAATGTTTGGTACACTGTCACTCTACATGTATTATGTAATTATAATTATGATTTAACCCTTGGACAGTGTATATAATATTTTCACAAATGTTGAATATTTTTCAATTTAAAATATGATATTTTGAATAATTTAAATGCCCACTGTTTCGTAAAAGCAAAGAAAAACATTATTACGCACTTGTTTCATGTGGAATTTAAGTAGGTACTTAGGTAAAGCAGACCTAGTTATCAAGTTATTTTTCTTTACGTGTTTGGACATGCTCAGGAATTTAAAAAATGTGTTGACAGATTGTGAGCTTTAATAATGAGAAATAAATTACACCGTCAATATTATATCATCGCAAGATTTATTTTTTAATGTTCATATTTACAAAAGTTTAACATCGATTTTTTTTTTGTACAAAAACATGGTAAACAAATTACAAAAAACTATATCTTACTTTAAATTTTAAAATATTAGCTATTTATTTTTTGTTGTTATTATTTAACTGTATACCTATCCATTCGTAAAAGTAGAGTAAAAAAAATTATACAATAATTTCATTGGAAAACGATAAAAAAAAAGTTATATAAAAATAAGAAAAGTTATTGAAAACAGTCTTTGCATTTAAGTAAATGGCAGGAATAAATATTTTTTATTTATCAATGATAACATGAAATTACATCTTAATTATTATAATATATTATATATAGTACAAAATACACATCATTCTATAGCTGAAAACCGCTGACTCCAATAAGCCACGACCAGGTACATAGGAAAGGTTGTGTACCGATTTGTGGTTTACGAAAGTCGAACGACTCAGTAAATACTATACAGTCATTCTGATATTTTTTTTTTTTTTACACGATTTAATTATTTACAGTAATATTATATAATATATCTAATACGTAAGTAGTTATACGATTCGTCACAATACGTAAAGTTAGTGTTTGTTTAAATTAATAATAATTTATACACAATATAAACCCATATACGTATAAAGAGGCATAGGTACAATAAAATATTAGGTATACCTACGCGTAGAAAACATAGTGAGCAAATTACAATGACGATTGCACGCGATTAAAATTTGATTTTTCGTTTTTAAGTATGGCAACGCTTACGTTCGACTTATTATTATACTATACGCTTAAATCGGCTCGATTTGAACATTTTCACTAAAAAAAAATGAACACTATCCGTTATAATATATATATCCGGTAGGTATACATAAAAAATTTATAATTATCACAATTTCGTTATAAAACTATATCTACCTTTGATTATGTCGCCGTTTCGAGAATATAATATAATATAATATAATATAATATAATATAATATATTGTATACACGTAAAATAATTAGTCTAATTGCTATAAATTAATCTATTTTATTACATGGTAAAACATGGTAAAACGAGGGGCAAAACGCGACAACCGCCGAAAGGGTGCGCGCGGCGACCACGACGCCGTTCGAAACGGGTCGCGGAGTGCAAGTGCGATTTGACTATAAATTATTGTGTGGCGCGCACAGGCGCACAGCACCCTTTGGACGGCCGTGGCCGTTTGGACAGCGGATTTCGGCCACCGCGCGCGGCCGTCACCATCACAGCCTGAGTTCGGCCTCCGCCGCCTGGTGGTGCCTCTGCCGGGCCGACGTGGAGGCGGCCGAGTGTAGCGGCGATATGGACGGCGACCGGTTGGCCAGCGGCGACAGGGACGGCGAGAAGGACGGCGACATGGCCACCGACTGGCTGAATCCCGGGCTGGTCTCGTGACTGATCGGCGACCGGGGCACTAGCAGCATGGGCGGCGGCACGGCCTGGTGGTGATGGTTGTGGTGGTGGTGATGGTGGTGGTGCTGCTGCGAAACGCCCGACTGCCGCGACGAGGACAGGGCCCTGGGCGCCATGTTGGTCAACAGTGGCGGGGGCGGGGGCGGCGCGCTCTTTTGCTGCTGCTGTTGATTAGGAACGTTGGACTTCTTGCCGGAAGCGCTTTTGACGCCGCCGCCCGCGCCGCTACCTCCGCTCGTGGACGCGGCGCCGCTGTTGGAGCTCTTCACCGAGTTGGCGTCGTCCTTTAGCCGGGCGATCTCGTTGAACACGTGCGCCAGTGGCTGGTATTGCGGGCCCCAGTCCAACAGGTAGTCCCAGTTGTAACTGCCGGTCAGCTCCTCTTCGCTGTGCACGATCGAGCTGAGCGACCCGACCATGGACGGCTGAGGGGGCGGGACCTTTGAGCCCGAGTAAACGGTGCTGTTCGACGACTTCCCGCCGCCCCCACCGCCGCCGTCTTCTTCGCCGCAGCCGGACCCGCCGACCGTGCCGGTTCCGGTGCCGCCGCCGCCGCGTTCGCTGCCCACGTCGCTGAGTTTGGCGTATATCATGTTGGTTATGTCACCGTCGGTGGCCTCGTCCTCATCGTACATGTCGATGTTCTCCATCGGCCTGCGGTGCCGTCTGGACGACGATAGCCGTCGGTTTTCCTCGGGCAGGTGTGGCGGTACCTGTTGCACCACCGTTTGCGCGTCCACAATGCCCAGCCGAGCCAGGTACTCTTGCGTGTTGCGTGCCGCAGTCACCTCGGACAGCTCGTCCGCGTTTTGCCGCTCGTTGATCATTCTGATTTCCTCGTCTTCCACGTCGTCTTCGGCCGACCCCCGGCCGCTGGAACCCGATTTCTCCGAACCCGACAGGTCTGACGTGGTGGCCGCCCCGGAATTGGTGGTGCTGCTGTTGTTTCGGTACGTCGGTATTTCGTCGTACTTGGGCGGCGCGAACTGGCCGACCACCTGCGGGCCACCCACGCCCCTTATTGGTATGGTGTCAAAAGCGCCGGGGTCCACGTACGTGTTGTCGGTTCGCTGGTGTCCGCTCAGCTCGGGTTTGTTGATGTTTCGGTGCTGCTTGTTCTTGAGATGAAAGTAGAACATGATGCCTCCAAGCAGCAGGACTACCAGTAAAATTACCGACAGGATGCCGATAATCCAGTCTACTAAGCTTCCACCGGAAGCGCCCGCCACGTTTTGGCCGTTGCCGCCGCCACCTATGCCGTTGCCAGACGAACTACTGCTAGCAAGGTTCAGGCCGGGTTGTGACATAGGGTCGAACGATATCTCGACCACGCTGACGTTAGTCAGCGAACCTTGTTTGCCCGAACTGGCTGTCACCACGAGGCTTATGTCCTGCGTCGCGTCAAAGTTTCCATCGATCTTCTTCTTCACGATTATTGCCCCTGTCGTCCGATTTACTTTGAAGTACGCGTTTTGTGTGGTCAAATGGTATACAACCCGTCCCTCCGGTCCTTTGTCTCTGTCTGTGGCCGACACGTGTCCGATTACGTAGCCCACGGGCAAGTCAACTGTGTTTACCATAAACTTGAAAGTCCGCTCGATAAATTGCGGCGCGAACTCGTCCTTACCTTCGATCTCGATTTTCACACGGACCTTGGCGTTTTTGTCACCAGCATCGCTGGCGATTATCGTAAAAGTGTACTTGCTCCTTACTTCGTAATCGAACACAGCGTTGGTTGTAACTAGGCCCGACGACGCGTCTATCTTGAACATTTTCCACGAATCGTCAGCACCCGAATAACTGGCCGACGACGCGATTGAATAATTGAGTTGTCCATAATAACCGCGGTCTGCGTCCGTTGCCTTAGCTGTGAACACCAGCGCGCCGATTGGCTCGTTTTCGCCCACAAATTCTAAGTATTCCGAGACGGGGAATCGTGGAGTATTGTCGTTAATGTCTTCCAACTGTATTTTGAGCAATTTCACTGTGGCTAGTTGCTGATCCGGCGATTTTGCATTGTCTTGAGCTTTGATTATTAGATTGTGTTCGGAAACATCCAAGTCACAATCTAACACCGACTTGACATATACGTCACCGGTGTTTCGGTCGATATCGAAGTAATTTTTGCTGTTACCCGAAGTTATCTCATATGAAATTTCCGAGTTCGGTGGCATGTCCAAATCGTTGGCGACCATTCGGACGATCGAGTGTCCGATGGGTGTGTTTTCTGGCAAAGACAAAAGACTTTGTTGTTCGTTCACCACGAACTGAGGTGCATTGTCGTTGGCGTCGTCCACAATTACGTGGACAAATACGTATGAACTGTTCACGCTGTCTGTGATCTTGAGTGAATATATATCGCGTGTTTCTCGGTCCAGATGCTTTTTTACGAAAAGTTCACCGGTTGGACTTATGAGATCAAAATTTTTCTCATCGTCACCTTCGACGATTTTAAACTGTGCTGAGCTATCTGCTGTATAACTAGGCAACAATTTCAAAAACGATTCTCCCAAAACAATGTCCTCCCGAACCGATACTCTAAAGGATTAAAAAAATACACAAGAAATTAGTAAAATGCATAGATATTATTTTCGTTATGACGGGATCTTGTGAATTGTGGATATATGTTTACCTGAATTCGTTTTGTGTAAATTTCACCGTGTTTGAATGTGCCGTATTTTGTATATTAGCGCGAACCGCGATAATAGTTGAAAGTGGAGGAGTTCCTAGGTCGGTAGCGGATATCAACAAATCAACAAATCCCTAAAAAAAAAAAATCACAATAGAATGGTTATATTTAGTATAAACTAATTTCAATAGACAATCAATTTCTTGAGATTAATTAATTAATCATTACCTTTTGCAGTAATTTTTGATCAAACTTTAGTCGGTTCGCAGTAATGACACCGGTTTGCTGGTCGATCCTGAATCCATTTACGTCGTTCACAAGTCCGTATTTAATCTGTCCGTTCAGTCCAGAATCCAAGTCCTTTGCCAGCACTTTCATTGATGATTCCCCGTAAACGTTTTCTATATACATCAACAATATTATACATGCGTTTAGATATTATATCATTATTATTAGTAGGTCAGGTGACCATGAATGTGATATTGTTATAAAACAAACCTGTCATCGTGAAAGTATAGTAAGGACGATCGAATACTGGAGAGTTGTCGTTGTCATCAGTCACCATAACGGTTAGCTCTGTGGAGGCCGTGTGTTCCGAATCGGAGACAATTACACCCAACCGATACATCCGTGTTTGTTCGTAGTCTAGACTTCCAATCAACGACACTCGTCCGCTATACCTGTCCAGTGCGAAAAGTTTCCGTTCCAACAGTCCCACAGAGGGCGTCCAAGAATAGGTCAGCGTGGGATACGTATCCACGTCGTTAGCAACCACTGTTGTTATCATACTTCCTACTTCTAGACCTATAAAACGTCAAAAAAAAATATTATGTTAAGATTATTTAACTAAAAAAAATCTGAATAAATGATAAAAACAACCAAAATATAAAAAGGAAAAAAAAACGATAAATAATATTTTAGTCTTTATGAGGTACCTAGTACCTATATATAGTAAATATAATGTATAGCTAATAATAAATTTTGCACATACCTTCTTTGACATTAATGGCGCTACGCGGTGGAAATGATGGCCGATTGTCATTGATGTCGATAACTATGATTCGGATGGTGGCCATACCGGTCATCTGAGGTGTACCCTCGTCGGTAGCAATGACGGTTAGCTTGTAGGTGTCCCTGATCTCGCTGTCTAGCACAATGTTGGTCTTGACTATGCCGGAGTCGGTTGGATCGATGACGAAAGCATTGTCGTGGTTACCGTCAACCAGATGATACGACAGCCTCGAGTTCTCGTTGTCGTCCAAGTCGATCGCAGCAACTTTGACGACGAACGCGCCTTTAGAGTTGCCCTCGGCCACCGTTGCTGTGTACTCCTTTTGCGTAAACACCGGGCTGTTGTCGTTTTGGTCGGAAAGGTGTATCCAGACGTCGGCGTATCCCCACATGAATACAGACGCAGGAGCGTCAGTTTGTGCGATGGCCACCAAGTGTATACCAGTTTTGTACGTTTCGTAGTCCAAACCTTCCGATCGGCCGACCCGTATCACGCCCGTTTCTTCGTCGATGTAGAACAACCCGTTCTCGTTATTGACTGGAGCTAATTTATAGAAAACTTTTTGTTTCCGACCGTCACTTCGATAAGCCGAAATCTATTAACACACGAGAAAAACACAAATATTATTTTACTTGTTTTTCATCATGGAACTATACATGCCACAAGATTATTCGCTATATAAACATGCTCAATCTCATTTTTTATTTAATGATAAATTTATTAAGATCCTGATTTTTGGAATTTTAAAATATATACAAAAAACATGTTTTGAAATTAATAAAAAGAGCACGTTTGATGAATCACCTGTTTTTAATATTATTATACGTGTATATTATAGAATGAAATTATATATTTACCTCGAGCACGTCTTTGTGTTGTTCTAAATTTTCCGGTATTGTTACGTGGTATGTAGAGTTTTTGAACCGCATGACAGGGATCCGATCAAAGTTTTCACCAATCCTTATCTCTAATAGTCCTGATGAGCTTTGTGGTGGGTTTCCTTTGTCGGTGGCTATTACTTCCAAGTGGAATACTTGACCATTGTCCGACGCTAGACTCGACGATGCCGTCACTACACCAGTATTGGGATTAATTCGGAATCGATCGGCGGCTTCTTGATTTTCTTTGAATGAATACAAAACATCGGCATTGGAACCTTCGTCCTTGTCGACGGTCGACACCTTAACAATGTCCATTCCGGGTTGTACATGTGGCGGAATTTCCGCTGTGAACGGATATTTCGTGAACACTGGTATGTTGTCGTTAACGTCCAGTACTTTAATATGTACTAGCGTTGTGGACGACCTTGGATTGTATTTTCCACCGTCCCTAGCTACGACTTGTAGCCAATAATTCGGTTGCCGTTCACGGTCGAGACTTCTATAAAAACAAAATATGAAAAAAAAAAATTAGAAAAGAAATCATAGATAGATGGCTTATAGTGTTTTAATATTGAATGAAGCTGCCAAACTTACTCTACGGTGGTGATGACTCCGGTCTTGTTGTCGATCTGGAAAACGTTTTCCGTTTGATTGGACAGCGAATATGTTATCTTGGCGTTCACGCCTATGTCCGCATCGTGCGCTTTAGTGACCAATACTTTAGTGCCAGCTGGCACGTCTTCCAATAAGACAGCTTCGTACTTGTTCTGTTCAAAGTTCGGGTCATTGTCGTTCTCGTCATCAACGATCACTGTCAAATTACAATGGCCGTCCATCGTACTACCGCGGTTCTGTGCAGCTATCTGCAGCTGATATTTGGCCTGTACTTCCCGATCCAGCGTTTTGGCTGTCAATTCACCAGTCTTTGGGTCCAGATGAAACTTGTTGCCGCCATTTCCGCCTATGATGCTGTACACTATCTGACCGTTGGATCCCCAGTCGGGATCCATGGCAGCCACTGTGCGAATCACGGACGGTTCTTGGTTTTCGGGCACCATTAGTGTGTGACACGAGTCGTGTTTGAATCTAGGACTGTGGTCGTTTACGTCCAATATGCCCACTTCAAGTGTCACTACATCCGTGCTTGATTTCACTTCATCCGTCGCGTAGACTGGCAACACATACCGAGAGGTCCGCTCGCGGTCTATTCGATTTTGCAATGTCACTATTCCTCGGTCTTTATCCACGCGAAAACAGTTGTCGGCCACACCTTCGGGTATACTATAAGAAATTCCTGAAATACAGAAAACCAATGATTAAAACGATTTCAACTAGTGGTCAGTTGTTAAGAATATATCATGCCACCATATATGCGAACAATGACTATAGGCAAATGAGTATATTTAGGGTAACTATAATTCATATTTTTGAGATTAATATACCCTTGTTCCAACAAACATTAAATGGGGTACTTTTTCCCCGTTTTAATCATCTCCATATTATTTTATCGTGTATTCGTGTAGGTTATGTATTAGGTATAATGTGCGAAAAAGAAAAACCCCGTATACGAAACAAATTCATAACAAAACAATAATTGTGATTATTACAGTATTGTATGATTGAATTACTTAACCATTATCTACTAAAAGCTAAAAACAACAGTTCTTGGAGTTATACTATTATTGAGTATCTATCGACTAACATTGGCGTATTACACAGTGTAATTATGAACTCGCACAATCATTTCTAAAAAATCTCATGCAATTATTAACTAAAAATATGTTAAAAAATTAATGAAGGTATTTTTTTTTTATAAAGTTAAGCCAAAATTCTTTGTTCAGTTTTTTTTTTTATACAAATATATTATATTAATGTAAAACAACCTTTGCATTGCGTTTATCTCTATTTATGTTGAATAATTTTCTTTTAGAACATATCTAATACCTATCTATACACATGCTACTAATGCATACCATTATATAGTATATGTTAAAGACGTGAGGAGACATGATAGTGATGTGGTTTTGTAGACAACGTGGTTTATATAATATAATATAGCAACTTATAATAATTACTAGTTTGGGTTGGTTTTTTTTTTTTTCATTTAATAACGCTAACCTTGTAATACAATTTTGAATATTACTTGAGCACAGATAACTGTAGGTTATAATAATGTTGTAGCAATCAACGTTTCGATTTTCAATCGATAGGATACTATAATTATTTTACTCTTTATTCATTATTGCAAATTTAACGACTTTTAATATCGAGTCGCGCGCTCGAGATACGAAATCCAATCATCTCGCGCCTCACGTCCCATACATGCTAAACAGTTTCGACGTACATTATATTATAAAGCAGTACCATTAAATTCCAATCGTGTAAAAATATTTATAAATCTAATGCTCATAAACGTTAAAACTAAATGCAATATTATACTCGCCAATAGTATTAGAGAAATAATAATAATTGGTATGTTGGTATGTTTCGTGATGACTTCGTGAGGAAGATCACGGGGAACTTTCGTTAAACATGATTACGAAATTTTAAATGGCAGCCGATCGGCAGACAATGAGACAACTTGGAACACGGACAAATAGGACAAATAATTTGGTTTTATTAACTTTAGAGAATAAATCTATTTTCTACACATTTGAACGTAATAAAAAATAATACGTTATATACGTAAACGTTTGTCAAAATATTTTATGTTTTTTTTTTTTTTTTTGTTATTTACGACGAGGATAAAATATAATATTGTCGTTGGGGCCGATTCATTTTTTATTTTAACGTCTCCAATCACGAGGCTATACCGTTCAAGTGTGCCCATCTAAAATCGCGAAAAGTTTGACGAATACCATACACGACTATGACTTACGGTTGTCGTTTGAGTTGGCCGTGACTTTGGTGACGAAACTGCCGACGGACGCGTCCTCGGAAACGTTAGCGGCGTAGAGTTTCTGGGCGAACCTCACCGACTGTTCGGCGCTCGTGGTGAACTCCACCTCGAGCGCGGTGTGCGCGTACCTGGCCGGCGTGCCCCTGTCCGCGACCGTGACGTTGAGCGTGTGCTTCCTGCCGGTGTCCGGTGACCGGGCCAACACCAGCGCGCCGGTGTCGTAGCCGATGCCGAACGTCCCGTGGTCGTTTCCGCCGGTGATCGTGTACACGGCGCGGCCGTTGTCGCCGGCGTCCAGGTCGACGGCCACCACGTCGCAGAGCCAATCGCCCGGCCGGGCGGACCCGTCGGCGTACAGCCGCCGGAACGTCGGCGAGACGATCCTGGGCCCGTTGTCGTTGACGTCCTGCACCACCACCCTGGCCGTCACGTCGGCGTACAGCCGCTCGGTGACGTTGACCGCCTGGTCGGTGGCCCGACCACCATCACGTACTCGCGTGTCGTCTCGGTAGTCGAGCGGCTCGACCCAGCGTCAGCATGCCGGTCAGCGGGTCCAGCGAGAACGCCGCCTCGGGGCCGCGGTGCTGCTGCGTCGGGTGCCCGTGCTGCACGAACGTGTACCGCAGCTCGGCGTTGGCCTCCGCGTCCGCGTCCGCGGCCGTGAAGTTGTACACCACCGAGCCGACGGCCGCGTCTTCGGCCACCGTCACCACGACCGGGTCGTCCGGCCACCGGGGCGCGTTGTCGTTCACGTCCAACACCTCCACGCGCACCGACACCGAGCTGCTCTGCGGGTTCGTGCTGGCGCCGGTGTCCAGCGCGTGCACCTCCAACTCGTACGTCGCCTTCGTCTCCCGGTCCACCCGGCCGGCTACGATCAGCGCTCCCGTGCTCCGGTCCAAGTCGAACACTTGCTGGCTCACGTCCGAATGCCGGAGCGTGTACTTGACTTGGCCGCGGCCCGCTGACGCGGCGCCCGCGCCCTCCGAACACGCTATGCGGCCCGCTATGCTACCCACGGCCGCGTCTTCCTTTACCTGCGAAGAGAACGAACATTTGTTAAGAACCGGGTACAGCGAGTGTCACGTGTAAGCTACGATTAAACGTCACACATAGCCGCATTGACGCCGACGTCAGTTATTCAAATAGTATAGTCGTATAAAAATGAAACCTGTTGGTACTATCACTTTAAAAAAAAAATTATTACCCTCTAATATAATAATATAAAAAGTGACTTACAATATAATATTTAATTCCCAAGTCATAATAATATACCAGTCAAATAATTTTTACCTAATGTTGTGGCGAAGTTGGAACATAATTTTATTTTAAAATGCTTTTGACATGACAAACACAAAACAATCGACTTTTAATTATACCTGCGATTATGAAACAGTCCGAATTTGTCTCGTTAAAATATGGGACACATTTGTCTACTGTGTTTACACATATTCAATTATAGGTATCTAAAACTTGTAAATTTTACTGACTGTTTTTGGGCTACGCAAATCACTTGTATTTACTGCTATAGTATTGATTGATTTGGTTCTAATAAACGTCCGACTACGTTATTCATCACGAGTTGACATACGTTCAGACGGTTTTTACGAAAATTCGTCCGTACATACATTATGGGTTGTTTTCGACGTTAACCGTTGTAATAACTGTACGGCGTATGTGAAAAAGGCGAGTTTAGGTCGAGGAATTCCATATTAGTATTCGTGTCGGTTTGGAGTAAATTTCGTTTGGGAACAATCACCGGACGGATCAGCTCCGTCCGGTTATCGAGTGGTTTCACAACGGCGTGCGCGAGAGAAAATCGGTTGCCCATTTTTATTCTTTTCCCCTACTCGCGTTCACGTAGAATCTCATTTCGTAAAACTCGACCAACGCGCGCCTCTTAATTAAACCGATCCAAATCGAAAACGTATAAATCTTTACGGTCCGCGTGGTATTTAAAACTATAAATGCAAATCTCGTTAGTTCGTGACTAATTCAGTATCTGATTCGGATCGTCGGAATGGTATAAGGAGAGGAAGAAAAAAAAGTTGTTCACGAAAAGTACACGTCGTCGGACGAAGAGCGTTCAGGAAATCGCCGGGACACACAAAGAGACGTTCATTAGGGCCAAAAAGACAGACCACGACGACAGGAATCGGTCGGTCGGTCGGTACAATAATAATAATAATATGTAAAACACAAGAAGTTCGATTTCGTTATTGTTTTGTTTTATTTTTATGCAAGTAATTTTTTTTTTTTTTTTTGCTCCGTAACAATGCCTTATCGTGAGCACTGGATCTCGTCATTTGTGTATGTGTGTATGCGTACAGAAAGATAGAATGGAATAAATAAATGAAAAAAAAAAGAAAAAAGTCGAACAATAAATATAAGTAAAGAGAAGTCACAGTGAACAAACGCGGCGCAAATACGCACCATCGTCGTTGTCGTATCGTCTGAAACCTGGTTTCAATTGAATATAGGCGAATTGTTTTTATCTCGTATATTTTATTTATATTCTTTATTTCGGTCGCAATCGTACTTCTTGGTTGCTGCAGCACCACACACACACACACACACACATACGACGATAACACAGAAAACCAGTTTCGATTTTTCAAGCGCATTGCAACAACGCAGCGGCGACGAATTCGAGTTTTATTATTATTTATTTATTTTTACCACTTGATTTGTTTATTCATTATTATTATTTTTTTGTCATTATAAACAATAACCACGTGAAAATGAACAGGATAACAGGTAATGACTTTATCTTGATTTTTGGGTATTTTCGAAATGCAGTCGTGTCTCGTACATACAACGCTCGTCTATACGTGCACATACATATACAAATTAGCATTTGAGGACCTCCTTTCTCCGTTGATTTATGTGCTCCAATCTAATCCAATTTATTCTGGATTTAAGAAATGCGCGTTAGGGGAGGGACGCTCTACGATATCAATATATATATATATGTACGAACGAACGAAAGACATTCAAATTTATTGTCGAGCGAAAAAATTGGGCGACGAAAATGTATATACACGCGATGACGAGAGGAACTGGTTATATACGAATGATATTATGTTTTCCGATTTATATAAATGATTATCCAAAACTCGGTAGCATTGTGTGCGGTAGAAACTGTGTTTATAATTTAGATGCACCGCCGGACAACGCGTGCGTGCAAGGAATTAGCCACGAGGCGAATTCGAATTTGACCGCTGTATATAAAATACATTGACATTCAATATATGGACGAGTTGAACTTATAAATTATATCAACATACATGATATATATTATATTTTATTATAATGATATAAAATAAAACGATTCCATACCTGAAACACGAGACTGGAACTGGTGAACGTGGGTCGGTTGTCGTTCAAGTCGAGCACCTCGACCCTAAGCATGCGAATCGTTTGTTTGGGTGGATGTCCGTTATCCGTCGCCGCCACCGAAAGTCTGTACATTGATTTTTCTTCATGGTCCAGCGAAACTTTGGTTCTGATCACGCCCGTGATGCGGTCGATGAAAAACTCGCCGTTTCCATCGGAATCGCGCCCTATGAAACATACCGAGTACATTAATATTTAGTTATATTAAAGTATAATGTAAATACCTATAACAATTAATATTATTTTAATCCCTCAAAATTTAATTCTGTATTCAAAAACTTTAAAATAATATTCTAAACATTCTTATATTTGTTGAAAACTATAATGGTCAAAATAAACTTGTAGCATATATACGAACGGTTAATATAGATACTATAACCCACAAATCACTAATCACTAAAATAAATTGTATTTATTAATTATATTAGACTGTGGGTTTGATTCTTCAATATTCAAGCGCCTTTTAGCAGGTAATTTTTTTTTTCGGAGCTCCAAAACATATATAATATAAAAGTGTGTTTCAACTTCAAATGTATTATGATATAGAATACATACCTTTGAGTATGGAATATGTGAGCGTAGCGTTATTGCCTTGGTCAGGGTCGGTTGCCTTTACAGTGACCACCTCGACACCGGGCGGCTGCTGTTCGCGAACCGCTACTACGTCTTGTTGTGGGTCCACGATAACGGGCGCGTTGTCGTTGACATCCGTCACAGCTATCTTGACTTTTACGCGCTTGCTGCGACCTCTGACTCCGCCATCTTGATCCCTGGCCTCGACGATCACTTCATGCCAAACCCGAGATTCCCGATCCAATGGCTCTTTGGTACTTAGTTCGCCTGTGTTAGAACAAAAAAAAAAATAATACGTTATTATTAGGATTTGGAACTCATGGCACTAACATTCATGTTCAGAATATATTTATACTTGAACATGAAACTAAAATTACAAGGATTACGTTAATTTAGAATAATATGATAATTGTTTAAAGCATTTGAGTTATTGAAAATTATGCAAAGTCAAACTTTGTATTTGAATTCATCACTTCACAAGAGAAATGTATAATATCTTAATTAGAATATTCTACAACCGCCACTAAATTACATTGAAATGTGAGAAGTTCCGAACTCTAATTATTATTACTATATTGCTACGTGTATGCACTGCAATGTGTTTGCACAAACAAGAATTCTAATAAAGAGTAGAAAAAAATTAGTTTTATGATGTCTATCGGCCGTCGTCGTTGGGTTTGGTTGAGCACATACATGTAATATATGTAGTGTTTGCGTTTCTTTATCGCGCCTCACACGAGCATCGTATTATTATTATATAGTTTAGAAGGTTCCGTCTATTATTTATATACACTTTCTCGTTTCGACCGTCAGTGTTTTTTTTTTTTTACGACCGTCTGAGGTAAATATTGGGATTGTATCATAAACGCGAGAGCGGACGGGTTACCTATACGCACTATATACATATTAATATACGTCGTCGTAGACGCCCGAACAGGGGGCTGTAATGTTATTATAATAGTGTATACGGAGACGCAGCATAAGAGGGGAAAAAAGGTTGACGTTTTTAATAGCTGCGTTTTAGATGTATTTATTTTTTGTTGAATGCACGCACACCGCTTCTCGGGATTGTCAATATTTAGGCGGACCACACGGCGGCTTCTGATGCAGGTCCTTTGCGCAAACGATTATAATATATAATATACCAGCTAATGTGTGCAGTATATTTGTTGGTGTATATGCTCTCAGGATAGGTATTTTTTTTCTGTAAGAAAATTCCGCTATAGGGTGAGGCCACCTTTTCTTCATCAATCTCTTTCAAGATTGTAGAGCTAGTCGCGACTTGCGGCACTGTGTGATGGATCCGAGAATAAATCGCATCATGGTTCAAAATGTCTTAAAAACCGATAATATGTATAGCGTTTCCGGGCGTAAGAGTTGGTGTTACAAATATGCATGTATATACAGCACACACACACACACACACACACACACACACACACACACACACACACACATTATCTTTAATGATCGATGTAATCAGCGGAGGCGTTGGCCGTGTGTAATTTAGAAACTAAGGGCAAACGAAACGAATGGAATCCGGTGGAGAGAGACGGGATATAATATAATATAAGACAATCGTTTCGACGACGATTCTCCTACACGCGTAGGCAGCCTGTTTAATTAACGCTCGCGGTGCACAGGCAATATTGGCGGCCCGACGACGGACGGATATTAATAATGAATGACAATCTCGGACTATGAATTAATATATCGTTTGGCTATTGCTTATAACGTATATATATATATATATATATATATATATATGATATAATATAAACCATTCTAAAAAATTAACTATATACTGTAATTATAAACTTTATAATAATAGACGAAATAAAATATAGAGTGTCGTAGTAATTAAAGAATAGGTTATACATTTTGGATATTTTCTATATCATTTAAGTTTAACCATAATATAATTTTGTATAAATCTTATGAGATGTTAATTAGAAAGAAGATGTTGTTAAGAAATAATGATAATGTTTAAAATATATTATTTATTTTTATTTTTAAATATTCTAAATTTCAGTTTTAGTGGTTAGTGCTTTTTACTTCGTAATAATATCATAATACCATATTTAAAAAGCTTCGTTAAAATTTGTTAATAAATAATTTATGTCATGTAGCTTATAATTTTCATCACAGCCGAGTAGTTAAAATATTATTATTGTGTACAGGTTCCTATTATTGTTATTATATAGCTATACGCAATCAATTGCTATTATTGCGATAGAGTTAACAGTTTCTAAGTATAATATGCACCCATACTATATACGTTATTTTATTTATCTTCCGCTATAGTACCGATAACGCACACGACGTTAAAACGTATAATTACCAGTGGTTTTTTCTTTTATTGTATTAGGTACTCTCTGCGAACCTTATTGTTGTCGTTATACTGCTGCTGCAGTTGTAGGTACTCTCACGAGCAACAATAAACTCTGAGACGATAAAATGAATAAAACAATGGGAATTTCATGTGATAAAAGAAAAATTAGAGACATAAATTTCGAATGCACAATAATTTATTATATTGTATTATGAAAACGTATTTACGCTCGTTTTGCCTGGTTAAATTGCACTGACACCGACGCTATTATAATATTATTAGTTATTAGTCGGTTACTATTATTATTTATTATTATATCTATGATGGTAGTTGTAGCAGAGAAACGGTTGCATTGATCCACATTTAATAGTCACGTCAGTAGGTTAGGTAAAATATGTATGATATGTAAACAAATATTAATAAATGAAACGGGTTTGAAGAAAAATTTCAATAAATTTATTTGATTTACACACTAATAATTATATTTTCAAATAATTGATCTCTTTTAAAAAAAAAAAAAAGAACAGTCTAATATTATTTTTTATTTATTTAATATAATAGCAATATTATTATAAGTACTATTGATTCATCAAAATATGTTAGATATAATAATTTCTAATTTATGATACACTAAAATAATAATAGCTTGTCATCGACTAACATGATTTATAGCACACGAATTTTAGAACATTAATATAATATTATTTTTACACAAAATTCAGAGAATTTGTTTTTTATCTTATTGTACGCGATTATATAACTGTGTTATTTAATGCTATGTTTTTTATGCATATATAAAAACAAGGCCTAAAGAGTTGGCTATTTTTCTTGCGCTCATATACCCACACTATAAAGCTGTCAATATATTATAAGCAAGATGATCATTAAATTCGACTAATACAGTATGCATATTGCATACCTAAGCAAAAGACTTAAAAATAGCTTAAAAAAAAGGTCAAATAGAAAGTTCAATTATTTCGTATAACAGTTGATAAAAACATTAATTACAACCCTATAGATATAACTATAGTTTATAATAGTGATCTAATATTTTTATACGAAACACGGAAGTAAATAAGATATTGGTTATGACCGTGTCCAGATTTGTTCACGTGCATTGCTGATAATATATAAATATATGAAATACTTAATATATCCGATGTGCATTTTTTAAGTCACAGAGGTGACTGACGGATCGTATACACAAAAGTCGGAATTATTATTATATATTTTCGTCCGTTCCGAGACGTGATTAATTATTCATATTGAAAATACCAATTTGTAGGCGGGCTGTTCGTTTTATATTTTTACACACACAAACACTTATTTATATATTATATATACTCGGGTATAGCCAACGGCGAGTCGATGCGTATAATAATAAGGAGCCACCACTAAAGTAAGTGATCGAGCAGCAGCAGCAGCAACAGCAGCAGCTAAATACGGCTAGGTGGTATAGGTTTATTTTAGGTATATGAAGTCTACCTATATGCAGGCCTCAGGGTGTATCCGACCTCAAGGCCTCTTCGATTGTTTTTTTTTTTTATCCATCAACCGATACACAACGCGCGCGTTACACGCCGGTACTTTGGGTAGGTAGGAGACTTATATGCACGAGTTTATATATATACATCATCTGGTATTATCATAACCGCGTTCGGCAGCTTGCAGCAGCTATATAGGTATTGTATGTATAAAAAAAAAAACCACTACCAATACACCGTCATCGACGGCGACGAAGACTACTACGATGACGATCACTTGGACGGAGACGCACGCAAACCAGACACGCACAAAACCAAAATATATACACACACACACACACACACTAATATGTACCTATATATATATATATATAATATCTTGTACCTGAACGAGTACAATATATAATATTATATACGAATGGTCCCGAACCGACCCGTAATTTGGCGGCAGCCACAACCGCACCGTAGTTCTCTTATAAATATATATATCTATCTATTTCGACCCAAATTGTCTACATAACTACCATAATTTACAAGGAAATTGCTTTTGCACCACCGCCGCCGCAGCTATCGATTTATAAATTATATGTAATATGTTCTTCTTTTATTATTATTATTATTATACGAATATTTTCGATACACCAGACTGCTGTAATTAGTATTTTGTATTTATAAAGTATATTTACTATCTACCCCTTGTGTATTATAAAATAACGTGGGTGAACCGAATTTTTATTATATTTTTTTTAAACTACCAGCTGCAAATGAAAAATAACATTAACTGAAGTTTTTGTTATTATTGACAAATATTTCTCTAGCTCACTTATTTATAAATATATCTTTTAATCGGTTTGTTTTGCACGCACATTCTATAGATGGTGGCTGCGATATTATTAGTTATTACAGAGTTCGAGTGTGTTGTGCTGTCAAAAGAATGCGCACTGCGTAAGTAGTCTTCGATGCGACCTCCTAACATATAGAATACGTATTGTAATAATAAAAACTTAAGTGGTTATGAGTACATATCTACACAAGTACTCCTATTTAGTTTGTTTATTCTCGTGCTACGTGCGTCAGTCAAAATCGTATACAATATACGATGATACACATAATAAAAGCTTGGCCCCCAAATGCGACTAGTCATCGAACGGTAGGGGAAACGGATCTTTTGAGCGTGTTCGCTGCTTCTCGGAATACACACTATTCACGCTATAATATAATATTTATTAATTACTACCACGATATATCATTATATTTTACTAGATACTAACAATACCTATACCTACGAATAGAAATTATAAACGTATTTTAATAATTAATATATATATTATATTATGCTGTACAGGTATTATACGATATCGTGATACATAATGTGTGCGCGCCTCTTATGTGATGTTTGTTATGTAAGTACCTGGTACTTAAGTATAAATGGGAACGAAAAGATACAAAAATATAATATAGTCTGTCGTGTCGCGCGTCGAGAGCAAAGACCTCGCGTCGGCAACACCGTTGAATTAATTAAACGCGCGTACCAATGTATAATACATATAAGCGTGTGCGACGTTAAACAAAAGGCGCGAACCACGTAAGGTGTACGAGGGAGGTATTGTGAAAATAATTTGGAAAATGCCACCGTGCTTGATGCTCATTAGTCGTAGGCACGTATATAAAATAGCGCATCGGTGTCACACGTATTACTCTGACGTTTATGTTATATGTTGTTAAACGTGCGTGTACTCAGTACAATATAAATATACATCATATAGGTACCCATAAGTGATATACGACTGTCGTAAAGCAAAAACGGTTCCCCATCAATTATTCAAAAAATGTTTCCATTGATGTCATTCAATCCACGGGAATAGATAATATTATAATACATGTATAATAAAAGCGTGCGCGTATGTCTGTTAAAGTCTCTCAGTGAATTTGTCGAATCTCCCAAAAGGAGAAAACTCTGTACTTCGTTTGATCCAATCTTATATATTTCCCTTTGATTTGTAAATTGCACTTTTAAACAATAAAAACATATTAAAGCTATCGAATTAGTGCGAAATTGTTTTCTGAGATTTTAATATAAAGTGGCCCGACTAAAATGACAGGCATTTTTATCTCTGAACTAATCTCTCTTTTATTAATTTAAAATAAACACTCTTAACCCTATTAATTTTACGTAATATGACATACAGTATATGTTCGCGTATTTAAATCATAATAAAAAAAATCCTGAATTCTTTTGTATTAATAAAAATAAGCATGTTAGTGCGTACTCTGTGTACAGTATGGAATGTGTTGTCACCACTTACCGGAGTACAGGTTGATGTTGAAACTCGAGTTGGACGGTATGAGCGAGTACCGGACGAGCGCGTTATCGCCGGCATCGCGATCTGTGGCCGACACAGCGCCGAAGACAGTGCCCGCCGGCCGGTTCTCCTCCACGTGAAATTCGTAGTACTCCTTGTCGAATTCGGGATCGTTGTCGTTAACATCGGCTACGGTTACCACCACGACCACGGTGGCCGCCAATGGTGCTGGTGACCCGTTGTCCGTGGCCACCACTGTCAACTCGTAAGTATCCTGCGTTTCCCTGTCCAGCGAGCACTTAACGTACACCCATCCGGTAGTGGGGTGCACGTCCAGCGATCCACCACTGTCGCCGCTGGACACACGGTACGTGACCCGAGCGTTGTTACCACTGTCGCCATCCAACGCGGTCACTTGCACGATCTGTGAGGTATAAATAAAAGGTGGGTGTTATTATAAAAAAATTTTTCACTCAAGTAACATAATAAGTCATGTACAGCGGCGGTCAGGGAATGTCACTCAAAGCGATTATCGCATCGTTAATTTTAAGGATTTGGTTTGTGCCCTGAAAACATTGACTATTTGTAAGCAAACAATGGACTCGATGTATCAATCATTAATCAGTGATAATTCTAAACCGAACGTGTCTTCGTACTAAAACGGTTTGGCCGAATTCAAATAAGCGAGTCCTTCTGCAGCGAAAAACGAGCGACGACATACTTATACCGGTGTACGTCATTTGTATAATGTCGACCCTAGCCGGATATAAAAAGTGTCACTAAACATTTCCGCGTATAAAATCGAACCGTCGAATAATCACAAACATGATGTGGTTTTATGTGCGTTTTTAAATAATTATTTTTTGTTCAAAAATCAATCGGGTAATATTGTTTTCCGTTAATTTCGCGCACTTCAAAACACCAATTTGGATTTCCCGGGAGAGCGAGGGGTGGTTCAGACACCACGGACGCGTATCTAAAAGCACAAGGTACGTGTATATTATATCACTGTCTGGGGGAGGAGGATACAGTTTTATATTCATGCGGTTAAACGGTATGTCGTTGACAATACATCGTATAATGATAGTGGACGCCGCATACCGCGGGCGATTTAATGTAGAACACGTTTATAAATATAATAATAATAATAATAATGATGACGATAATCGTACGCGCGGAATACGCGACGTAGCGCGCGTTTAAGTGGATTAATCGAGTCCGAGATTAACGTCAGCCGGGCCCACTAATTTATTGGCGTCCGCGCGACCAGATTATACTGTCCGCGCGCTCGCGGGTCACCGCGTACACCGACGGCCGGGGCACGCCGCGCAGTATTAACACGTAGGCATATTTAATGATATCACGTCCAAGATGAACGCGATACGCATCTAAATCCGACGCGTTATTGTCGTCGTCGTCGTCGTCGCCGTCGCCGTCGTAGTCGTCGGGGATTGCCCCGCCGCCAGCTCGCAGAAGAACTCGCGCATGATGATAATAATAATAATAGTAATAAAAATATTAATAATGGTACAGCTGCAAAGTCGTAGGTACCGTAAATTATAAATATTATCACAACGTTGTATAGGATTACACGCCGCAGCGTCGTACACATAGTTATGGCCTGCGTCCCACGCCCGGTCCGGATCTCCCGTGCACGACGCGCCGCACCGGTGCGGGCATCGGTAGTGGTAGGTGGTTACCCGTAACGCGGTTATCGAAACACGACCGGTGGAAAAATAAAATCAGACGCGTAGAGAGAACGTTGCGCGCGCGGTATATATCGCGAGCGCGGTGACGACGACCACCGCCTGCGCGGCATTCCCGGGCGTGAACTATACGCTCGACCCCGGCTAGACCGTCGGCGGGACGTTGGGTGGACGGACGGGTGGGCGCGCACGGGGGGGGGACACGGACGCGTCAGATCGTATTATATTATTAGGTGGTGTACGTACGCCGCGCGCGGCCGTCCATCAATCACCGACGCGATTCGGCCCCGGTGACGACGAGTAATTATCGGGACGCGCGCAGTTCTGCCAACACAATGACGCATTGTTCGCGCCTCGTTGGGGGCCTCGCACGACACCCCCCCGTGCGACGATGTTAATAATATAATATATTATATGTACCCGCGTGCACTGTAATATAATGTGCCGGGTCCCCGGGGAAAATCGATAGGCTGCAGCGCCAATGTCGATGCGTATAATAATATTATTATTATATTATGATAAAAAGACGTACATATTATTATTATTATTATTATTATTTCGTTTTGTCTTTGTACACCCCGCTCCGCCCATTCAAGTCTTTGGCGGTTGACGATCTCTCGTTATAATATATATGTAGATACCTATATTATTATTATATTATAATGTTATCGTATCTCTTCTATTATATTGTGGTCTCTCCGCGGAGATATGGGTGCTGTAGTGCTGTACTATACGCGGGTTGGCGTGGACCCCATCACGGGGCGTTTCGTCCCGAACGAAAAAAAAATGATGTAATAAATAATAATCATTATTATATTATACCCCTTCCAGCGCGTGATCTGTACTATAACAAATAGGTACGTACGTATATCGCGTGTATTAGATTATCAGTCATTAAATTATTATTATTATTACGAAGAAAGGTATTATATTATTATACACGAGCATTGTTGTCCTGCGTTATTATAATATTATTAAAGGTGTATAGGTACCGCGCATTAACTAGCCGTCGTCGTTTATTGTTTAATTGGTTCGCTCCACGGAATACTTTTGCTAGTCGCGCCGACCTGTTATGGAAAGTGTTGTTGCTCGCCCACCACTATCGTCCAACATACCCCATTGTGGAATTCCCCACAGTTAAATCGATGTATTATTGGCTGATATAAATATGTTAAAATTCAGTAAATTGTAAAATATTTATTTTTTTATTTAAATAACAATTACAACCGCAAAAATGCGTCTTTCTGGCGGTGTATGCAATATATATAAATAAGCCCGTGATGAACGATGTGGAGTACGTATTATTATTATTATTACTATTATTATCGGAATGCGAGGACAATACCGTCATGTGGTTCCGTTATAATATGCCGACGCGAAATCATGACTATGACCCTCTCGCAAGTCAATGGTCATTGCGCGCGCGCGCTAGGTACCCGCGTTGTACCGTTATTAATTAACGAGAGTGTCGTGACGACGAACGACGTGAGAACGTCGTAACGTTTTCGGCGGGCTCATTACAAGTATACGTAAGTATACAATTTACGATTGGATTTTACCTTTTGGGGAGAATTGAGGACATAAAACACGCACTGAATTATATGTTGCAAAGCTGTAATATTGTGCATTTTAAAGATTGCCAAATAGCTAATCTGTTTACACACAACTAGAACTAAAAAGTAAATAGCTCCAAAATACGCTAAGAACGCACACTTTTACATTAACTGTTAAACGAGAAAAACACTTTAAGGTAAATTGAGTAAGGAATATGTATTAAAGTAAAATACAAATCTTATTATTATTAATAGGTACATATTTTTTATAATATAGGTTAGATTGCGATTTTAAAATGCTTTTTTGGAAGAAATAAATGTAGGAATAATATTGATAGGGTGGCAAACGCTAAATTCTTAAGGTGAAAAAATGTTAGGTTAGATTAAGGGAGAAGGTGCAAAATATAGTTTAAAAAAAACATCAAGTATAATAACTTATAGCAGCTAGTAATTGTGCAAGTCAGACGTATAATGTGTATAGGTACCATTGGGAGTGGTTTAGGTAAGAGTATAGGTACAATGGGTTTATATAATGTATTCGGTTTGCAATGGCACATAATTGAAATACTATCATCAAAATAAATATCCTTACCTGTGAGTTGACCGGCAATGATTCCAAAATAGTGGCCGCGTAATGTGGCCGTTCGAATACGGGTGGGTTGTCGTTGATATCCTGGACATCCACTACCAGTGTCATGTTGTCAGACAGGGACGGCACCCCCGAATCTCTAGCGATGACGGTAACCGTTAGTCTATGAACTGTTTCATAATCCAGCCCGTGAATCAAGCTGATCGTACCGCGGTTGTGGTCCACCTGGAAATACGATGGTTCCTGCGTGGAGGCAATTAGCTCGTAATGTACCAATCCATTGGTACCGGAATCTGGGTCGGTTGCATGGGCCGTGTATATCGGCGATCCTGTTGCTACGTTTTCTGGTATGGCAATTCTCACCGAACTCGAATCGAAATGTGGCGAATTGTCATTTATGTCTTCGATTATTATATTTACCTAAAATTGATCATGTATATTTAGATACATAGCAAAGGCGAATGTTAAAAATATTTTGAAAAATGTATCGGAAATATGTTACCCTAACACGTAACAGCATATTATATGATTAAATAATAAAATAATATGATTTTTTTTTTTTTATATAATTGAATAACTTTTATTTTAAAGCTATTTATAATCGCATCCCAAGAGCAGACGTTTTGAAACAACTGTCATAAATATAACGCAGTTTCAGTAGGCACTGTGATGAATGTACAGTCGTTTGAAATTGCAATCGTTAAAATAATATATAACACACACCGTCACGGTATATTATTATATTATAGGTATGAATATTCGTCCTAGTCTATGGAAAATATTGACAGTTTAACGATCTTCATATATATAGATACATATACACTCGTTTATCCGCGGAAAATTCTACAGGAATTTCTATATAATATTATATGTACCTAAATATAATATTCATCCGTTGATATATTTTATTATCGGTAAAAACAACAAACTAAGTATAATGCGTTTAAAAGAACCGTCGCGCCGGGCCTAAGTGGGATTTGTTTTATTACACACACACAAGTTCCCGTTCAGTGTTGAGCGCGTTCGGGTTGTAAAGGTTTTGCGCACGTAGACCATTAAGTCAACATAAACTCATAAACGCCTTATCCCCCCCTCCAATGGGTGCACCTGCAGCAGAACACTGGTGCAATTAAACAGTTTTACAACTGATCGTGGTTTCTCTAAGTAAACCGATCGTATATGCATTGATCTCGCTATAGAGCAAGAGTACCTATATGTTTATGTGTACGGAGAGAAAAATAACATTTAAAAAAAAAAACCAAACGTTTATATTGTATGTAATATGTCAATATCATGGCGCATATATGGACACATCAGTGTTGTAGGAATGCGCACATAAAAGGTTATTAAATATAATATTGTTATTATGTGTATACACTCACTTGAGTGTGCGCTCCGTAATATTTGTTCGTCGCCGAGTAGGCTTTGACGTTGAGTAGAACCGATTCGAATGATTCGTGATCTAACACGGCTGTAGTTTTGATTGTTCCTTTTATCGGGTCTATAGCGAAATATCCGTTTGCTTCGTCCGAATGTATGGCATACCTTAGAGATTCTGAATCGTCTAAACCTGTAAAACAGATCTCATTTAATAATTCTTCTAGTTTAAATGTAGAATGTTAAATATGCATAAAATAAATAAATATAATATTTATATATATAAATTAAAGACAAAAAATAAACAATTAGACTAAAAATTATATGTTTAAATTATTAACCTATACTTATTGTCTTTAAAAAAAAAAAAAAATTCTCTAATACGTATTTAGTTTGAAATAATAACAATATTTACAGTTTATACCTATAACCATACATTTCTAAAAAAACAAAAAAAATAATCAGTCTTTTATAAAATAATTGTTTTCCACAATTTCAGAGTATAACTGTAAAAGATATTTGATATTAAACTTAAACACGAGTGGAACTATTTTTTTTTTCCATAATTTATATTATGGTTGAAATGATTTAAATCGAGAAACTATTATCATCGTAACACGCACGTGAACTCAATTTAAGTGTTTTTACTCGTATATAGGTGACAATAGTGACAAATCAGCAGCCATCGTTGTTTTCAACAATGAGAGCTATCGTGCGTGCGTTTAAATATTCATAATATATGATAAGTATGTATAACTTTGAGAGTACATAACACTACGATTGCGTTAAATACGCTTGTCGACGGTATTGTAGATATATGTATAAATATAATGATGATAATAATATAATACAACAATGACGATGGAGCGGCGTGCACACAAAAAATATTGACCAGTAGCAGTTGTGTGAGCGGCAAAGATATTACATAATTTCTACGGACCGGTTTGTTCAAAAATTAAAAAAAAAACACTCTTCGTGTTTGACCAAAGATCTTATTGATTGAGAATAGTTTTGATTGAAAAAAACACAAATCATTAATCAGAAATGATCAGATATTCTTGAGACGAGCATATTACTTCAGTTGTGTACTCGTAATTACAAATGTATAATATTATAGAGCAGGGCTGTAGTAAATGTTATCTCCGTCCGCGAACGCGTCAACGCGCAAACTTCCGCTCGCGGCTGTTATTTGTGATACGGATATCAATCAATATACATATTATATAATGATACGATATTGGAGGGCAGCTAGTTAGTATTCGGGTAGTGATATTTCGCGGGGAGGGTCGCGGTGCAACTCAGAGAGATTACCATTTAATTAAAATCCAGAAACACCGGTTGACCGGACACTCGGAAAATTAGATGCTGGTAAAGTGGGGGGATAAGATTATATACATCACACACATAATATATATATAATATGCACATCCGTAGGACGATGAGAGATTTTAATAGAATCGAGTGTGTTTTGGCCGATACAAAGGTATACTATGTATATATACACGAAAACCATGAACGATTTACATAAATCTCGTCCCGCGCGACGATTTCTTGTTGTTTTTATTTTACCATCTCGAACGGTCGTCGTCATCGCCCGGCGAGGCAGCGGTTTACGGATATCTAAGGAGTCCACGTACCGAAATATGACATATTCGGTTTTTGGTTGTTTTTCTCATCTATTGTTGACTCGTCGTAAATTCGTCGTCTTTGGTCGAAAAAACGCCACGTTCCGGTTTATTTAATTTGAATAAAATTTTAATAACGACGAGAAATTCGTTCGGACCGGCGGCGGCGGTGATAAATAACTACTGCGGGACCGGGGCGAGATAAGTAAACGGACATAAATTGTGGTCGTTATATACGTACGCACGCGTTTACACACGCACGCACACAAACACACCACGAAGCTTGTAAGTATTATTTATTCTTGTATAGGTAGAATTTAACATAATATATATATATTTATTCTTTATACATTGTATATACATATTGCGCGGGTCGATTCTTAAATGTATGTAAGTTGTCATCGTCGAAAGGAGTTTTCCTTATTGGCTATCGCCTATCACCCGATGTAGGATGTCGATGTTGTTCGATAATAGTAGAGGGACATTATTATGTATATACATACGAACACATAGAAGTAGTTTTTAAAACCAACGATTATATGTTACAGTGTAACTGTTTACACTATTTTGAAGTTTTATACGTAGGTATATGATCTGATGCGAGGATCGTATTATGTGAATGTTATCGCATGTACTGAAAAGAATACTAAATACACGGCCATTTTAATTTTTAAATTAAATCTCCGATCTATAGTCTTAATAAGAGGTCAGCGCTGCAGTAGACACGGGAAAAGGGGACTTTTTTGTATACCGTACTGTGGGTAATAATAAACTCAGGCGTGCGTGAGAATAAGCACGTATATAACTTTATTATACCGATCGATCGACCTAGTCGATTAGGCACGTCATACACACATATATAGTTATATATACACATGCGAACCAGTTAGTTAGTAAATTTCAATCTGCTTCGGAGTAGCAGACAACGACACGTGTCGTATTGCGACGATCATCGGGTGGTATCATTATAATGAGCTGGCCGTTCGTGCAAACGATCGTGGTGGCCGCCGAATTTCCAAACAGTTTCACAGATAAAGGTATACCTAAATAATAATACTTACTACTTAGCAGTAATATATGCCTAGCACGACTCGGCGAGGTAGACTGCACGGTTAGAAAGAAGTCACCGAGTGCACAGTTGAGACGATACATATATTGTATAATATATGCGCGCGCGGGATATTATGTATATGTCTCGTAACTTACCCCCCCCGGAACGGATCGTGATCGGATGCGAAATGAAGACGTATTATTGTGAGGTATATATACACTTCACGACTCGATTTATTCCTATATGTGTACCATGCTACATTCCGATTTCTTTTATTTCTTTTTTTTTTTTTTTTTACATGTATTCGACCTTTGTATCGTGCGGATTGGTCTCGGAGTGTGCGTGAAGTAGCTGCCGTTTTAGCGATCCTCTGCACCACACCTGAACTATACAGATACTATACACTATTACGACTTGTACAATGACGTTTCCGCACGAAAGATTCCTCTTCTCTTTGTACTTACATACGTGGGAATACATACGTTTGAGCGACACGAATAACTTACCCCCGACTAGTTGCCCCCCCCCCCCAATTACCGACCGGAATTTTGAAATTATCAGAGGGTAGTTGCACATACCTGACTGATTGGGCGACACTGCCACGTTTCCGACGGCAGTGCCCACGGGTGCGTCCTCTGGCACTGTAAACGAGTATTGAGATTTGACGAACACAGCGTATGGTTTGGCCAGGTCTGCGGCCAACACAGTAATTCGGACTTGGGCCACTTGTGCGGCCTCGTA
Organism: Melanaphis sacchari; assembly: GCF_002803265.2. Lineage (NCBI taxonomy): Eukaryota > Metazoa > Arthropoda > Insecta > Hemiptera > Aphididae > Melanaphis > Melanaphis sacchari. Next base: position 1,516,347 of record NW_020271380.1, on the reverse strand, counting down.
ACCGCTACCATCCCTAGCGGCCACCATCAGTCTGTAAACTCCTGACCGCAGTTGTGCTGCCCATATCTCACCGCTATTACTGTCCAGCCGGAACAATGTCTCTGTATCCTCACTGTCAGGTCCTGTGAACAAACGCATAACCATATTATTTTAAATATTAGAGCTGTTAATTCAATATGCTAAAAAACATGTTAAATATTAGGTGTATGCACTTTAAAATTCTGGAAATACGTAAAATTGTTTTCTTTTTTTTAACTACGATATACAGTAGATACATATATGCGAATTATATTGGTAGGGTATTTTTTTTATATAATAAATTATTGTATTACAAGTGATGAAGGAAGAGTTAAAACAACATTAAAATCGTTGTATTACCTATGCAATATTTTATTAGAAATTTGATTAGATACCTTCCTAAAAAATAATCTTAAAATACAATTTAAATTGTTATTGAAAATAAATATTCATATAACAAAATAAATCGGAAGATTACAAAAAAAAAAGTTTAAAAAACTATAAATAAAAGAAAAATACTAAAAAATGTATCTTATATTATACAGTTATGAATAATAATAGGTATACGTATTATATTGTTGTAGAATGAAATATGTCGATCCAAATTAGTTATTTATATAGTAACTAAAAAAACACGAATGCATTAAATTCACTGTAACTTGGGTTAGGTTGCTATAAATGTAAAGGTACATTGGATTAAGTCGGCTATAATAATGGTTTAGGTCATTGTGTCATTGGATATAATTTGGTATATCTTATAATATTATATTATACAGTTGAATGCTATGACAGTAAAAAGGGTTAAAATAATGATTTCTAACGGTACGAATTTGATGATAAAAAAAGTGATTTGGTAACTCATTTGCTAAAATGTTTTTACGATATTTCGTTATAGATCTTCTCGATAAAATTCTAGTTATACCTATATGCCGTTATACTAGTTAGTTATATATTATCTGATTGTATAATTTATCAGCTACTGGACTATTAAAAAACTTCTAAGCGACTGGGCCGAAGACTGCCCGAGTTTATTGGAGAAATATTTCAACCATATGAATAATATAAAAATATATGAATTTATTTATTTGTCTCTTCGTGTATAAAAAACATATATGTTTAAAATATATTATAAATAAAATTTGCACGACATACCTATTTATGTAATATATTTTAGACAGGTATTTGTTTAGGTTTCGTTGAATTTCATGGATTTACAAACATGACAAAATATAAAGAATATGTTTGGCCATCGGATTAGTGTAAATATATAGTTGTAGTGGTATAATATATTTATACTATGTGTGTATGTATAAACAAATGTCTTTTGTGTGACTGTATCATGATGCACAGAATATTCATAACATAATAATAAAACAAAACAACCAAGAAAACCACAAAATTAAAAAAAAAATAATAATAAAATAAAAATTTGAATGAATCATGTATAGTCCGATTGTTCGGACGTAAAAGTTTTTATGTTGTGAATCCAACAATGTATTTACCATTGATAATTCATATGAACGTGCCTCATTTACAGCTAAAGTTTAAAACTATTGTGGTTTAGGTATAAATCTACGTTTTTTATAACGTCTATCTATAATTATTTCAAATTTTGAATTTATATATACAATATACGATACTCGTACCTACTATGTATGTGATTTGTACTATAAATTATCTTAGATATTTTGTATACGTATTATTCAGTATTACTGTACACAATAATTATATACCTGTATTTTCTATGATTCTAGGAAATTTAAACGCATTGTACGCAAATAAAATATGGTTATTAACCTCATATATATTATTATATTGTTGGATAAGCCCGCGGCAGATCGATGGTTTATTAGATGGACACAACTACAGAATGTCTACGTAACAAATACTGCACACGATGATCATATCATTATTATTACATTTTTATGACATATACCTTTAGCAGACATTATATAGTAGGAAACAACGCCAAATGATCCAGAATCCGCGTCTTTTGCTCGGACCGTGACGATGGGTCCTTGTTCAGTGGAGCTCCAAACGATGGACACATTGTATTCGGAGGGTGAAAATACGGGCCAGTTGTCGTTGACGTCTTGCACGTCCACCTTTACCACGGCACTCGTGCTTAATCCACCTGCAGAATAAAATCGGTCATTACAATTTATGTATAGGTTTAATATAATATGACCATTGACCATATATGTAAATCATAACTATCACATGGGTAAAAAACCGTCGCTATAGTGATGGTAGTCGGTAAAATACAGGCAGGTCCGTCAGCCCGGCACCCCGGATTAAAAACATTATTACAATTTATTATATACTAATACACTTTGAAAAATTAGTATCCGATTATTAGTAAATAGTTTGTATTACAAGTTCACGGGGTGCTGTACTGGCGAACATAGTTTTGGTATATATATTATAATATTATAATATATTATGACGTTACGTCCACGGCGACGAAAAGCGGCAATAAAATCCGACAATACTACAGAGGTGACGCGTGCGAGGGAGAGGTAGTAGCTGTTAGATGGATAGATAGTGGTGGAAAGAGAGATAAGTTATAGAAGTATAGGTATGTATATGTGTATGCGTGTGTGTGTGTGTGAGAGAGAGAGAGAGAGAGAAAGATAGATATGTGTTGAAAGACAAGGGATGAGCCACAACGACGCACAGCAGCAGGTGGCCGCTGATGCTGCAATAGTAGGTGAGGCTGAGATATATGCTATATGGTCGGATACATTTCAACGGATCACTTGAAGGTGCTCTGCAGCGCACTCGAAACCGTCCGATAAGCATCGGACGCGTCTGCGAGTCAACCGGTTTACGCGCGCGCAACTGCTCGAGTTGAATCTTTGATTTATCGACGGTAACTCACGCATAAAACGTCCACACGGTCATACATAAAAATGTGTACTATACGTCATAAAATTATTTCGGCGCATAATATACGCGTTTTTCCGAAAAAAAGAAAAATAAATGTGTCGAAATTTGAATCATGATAGAAAGTCCAAAATAAAATGGAAAAAAAAACAATGCCATTTAAATATACCGCGTTGCACAAAATTGCAGGTGGAAATCATATTGTGCCCTCATCAATTGTATAAGGCGAAATTCGAAAAACCTCAGTTCGTGTCAAACTATCATCACCTGATATTTAGCTATCTATTATGATATTGTACAAAGGTGCACCAACAGCAGTTATAGACTATTATGGCATAAATGGATAATATAATATCTACACTCATGTAGGCAGGTGGTTGTACAGGCCATTTATGTATCCTGAAAAGGCGTTTCTATAGTACTTTTATAGGCATATGCATATTATAATATCGTATAATTACACGCTTGTGCATGTACTATAATATAATGATTTTCCGAGAAATTATTACTTAAAATATTGTATACATATAATAATGCTGTAGTCTGTCACGAGTTGACGTCGATTGAATTTAATAACAATTACGTTTAAAACTGTTGTTAATTGTTTTTTTTTTTTTTATTCAACGCACTCACCCCTGTCAGTTGCTATCACCGGAAACTCGTACAATTTCCGGGTTTCGTAGTCCAATTGTTTGGTCAGACATATTTCACCGGTTGCCGATTTAATGAAAAATGGTCCACTGTTTTCGGATAGCGTGAAGTTCACCATAGAATTGATACCACAATCCGGATCTGACGCCGACACCTGAGGGACAAAAAAAAAAATACATTGTTCATTAGTAGGTACTGAAAATGGAACACATTATTAAATTAATATTGTATACGAGAAAATAATAAGCTTTAAGCCAGAATGTAAATGTAATGTACATAACGGCGTATCGGTACGCACCACCGAAGTGTGGTCGAAGAGAGTGCGTCACACGATTCGTATACGTATTTATAATAACTAACGCCACGGATGCAGCGTCGCGCGTAGGTATACGATGCGCCTTACAATATATATCGTTTATAATTGAATTCTACGTCGTTGTTTTAACGACCCATAAAATACATGTACGTCTACTTATTAAAATAATACGTATAAACAAGCATCCGTCGTTATTTTCGGCCAATCGAACTCGATGCGTGTCTTTATGCGCAATGAACGGTTATAGAAAAAAAAAAAAAACATTCCGAATACAATTTATACGATATATAGGCGGTGTATAAATTATTTAATAATGTATACTCGACGAAATCTTCGGAAACGTCGACGTTTTAGATAATACTAACGAGGGTTTAACCTTACATAATATTATATATTATTATGTATGTATTCCTAGTTTAAATTCGGGTATTCAGATACACAATGTACCGTGATCAACAAGCTGTTGCAGAAGTTTTAATTTGCGAACAAAACACAGCTGATGACTGATTTTATAATGCTTTTTACGCAATTACGATACTAAATTCTAAAATTTAAATGATTCCCAAGTTTGTTGCACACTCCAAAATATTTTTACTTGATCACTCTAAAATTTAATATTACAATATTCATTATAATATTATATTTAAATTATAATCCCACAAAAATTAACTAGTTAAAAATATTATGTTTTTCCTTATCCTATGGTCATTAATTATTAATATAAATTTTGTAATAATATTTTGATCTTATTCATGGGTTTTAGAAAAATTTTCAGGTGCAGCTAGTAGACCTGTGGATTATGTGCGTTTATGATAAAGTACACCTACTAAAGACGTCATTAAGAGTTATGATAGTGAAATAAGTTGGTTAAACATAAAGTGGAAACAGAATATTAAATATATATTATAATCGAAAACGGGTAAGTCATTTCATCGTTATTAATCGTAGATAATATAAGTACACCAAACTATAGAAAATGTTTTAAGTTTATTGTTACATTCCGCGTTTCGTAAATTTATGACGATAAAAAATGTGTTTTGAGCAAAATATCAAATGTGAATTACATATACCTATAATAATTTATTATACTTTATTATAGATACATTAACATTGAATCATATTCACACTATTTTGATTTAGCATGACATAAGAGTTAATGAATATTTTTTTTTTATACCACAAAAGACGTTTTCTTCTTTGTGAAATATTGTATACATATGTACAAGGCATGCAGTTTAATAAGTTGAGAACGTGTTTTAATATTAAAGGTGTAAGTAGAATGTACGTCTCCAGACTTTTGAACACTTGCATGCGGAGTTTTAGAGTGCCTGGGCACATCCTAATATATTGTAATTAGAGTCATTAAAGTTAAGCTCCTGAACTAGAGATCCTTATTTTACCTGTTATTACAAGATAATTTTTTTTTTAAACATGTTATTGTTACTATAATTATTATTTATAATAATATATTACATAAAAAATTAAATTATTAATACCTAAATATTCATTATGATTTACTTGATTTTTTAAGAGTTATTTAAATAAAGAAGGAGACCCAAAAATGGTGTAATAGGTACCACCTGAAATTCAAGTCTGCGCACGTCTATACCTAATATAATCGTACAACTATATATCTACAACAAATAATAATAATTTTGATCGTTTAATCTATGCATACTAATTCGAACGGCCGATTGCATAGCATATAGGTACATTGTATCTATATACACAGTCGACGACAAAAAAACAAACCGAAAATAATAATATATGATATAATAATATAATATATAATATACGGACGGCGGATATACACACACACACACACACACATACACACCATCGGTGAACGACCCGGCTATACGCGTCTCCAAGATCATAAATTGAATTCATCCACCGGCTAGAAAGAGAACAAGTGAGAGAGAGAGAGGCTGAGGGACGGAGAGATTGCAGATCGACCGAGGCGATAACTACGTATATCCATGTCGACGGGCGACGACGAGCAACGGGTGACCGAAACGGCATCTCCAATTGCAGCTGTCGCACGCGCGAGCGTCTCCTTATGGTCTCACGGCAGCAGCGTGCGTTCTGTGTGCCCGCAGGAGCGCATTCCGCGTCTTATGGAGTAGAAACGAGAGCGCTGTCGAGATCGGGCTAGTGCAGGCATAGAGAATACCGCGGTGGCCGGTATAGCGCGGTGTGGGCGCGCGCGTTTCTATTATTATATTATAAATTATAATAAATTAATATATACCTACATCGAAATCGACCGGAATAATGTAAACAAAAATGTCGGCATATTATACCACCGGTTTCCTGTTTTTGTAAAATATATAAGACACGCTAGCTGTTACATCTCATCGCGGCTTGTTTCGTATGGCGTTTACACGATATATTATACCGAATTATATCGTAGGTGACTGAGCCGTATTCGCGGCCTGCAAGCGCATAAAATGGTTTAGGAAAAAAAATCTTGAAAAATGTGGTTGAAAAAAATAAAAATAAAATACCGAACAGAGTAAATATCATTAGTTTTAGCACGCCATGTATCTATTATGCGAGTATATTATATCTATGTGTATACACTATACGCTTTAGAACAGTCGTCGATGAATAATAATTATCATAACTAGATCTATTATATAATGCCTATACTTATGCATAATATACAGCCTGCATCCGGGTGAACGCGCGCGCGTGTGTGTGTTGTGTTCCAAATTTATTCAATTCAGACACAAACACACACACAGTTTATTTATTTTTTTTGAATTGTTTCGCAAAACGCCGTGGCACTGATTTACCGATATATATATAGTTATGACGGAAGGCGTGCAGTGTTTTAAACGATCATATAATAAATACTTATACGCGATAATTGCGACCGCTCATAATTACACGGTCGTAAAACGGTAGCTTTAAGATTTTAAATGTTGTATAATTGCGAGTTTCGTTTTTTCGACAAAACACGAACGCGCGCTATAATATAGCCTCCGTTCATATTTATAATAATAATAATACATTATATTGGTATGTAGGTATAAGCTATAGGTATGTCGCGTGTCGCATACGATGGCCTCCATTATAGGCATTACAAACCGTTTAACATGATTAATTTTCTATTTAGTATAATACAATTGGCATTAAATGTGTTATACAGAGAGATTCACTAAGTACCTATGCTCACCCCCATTTTTTATTTAATAATAATTTATTCAAATTTCGATTTTCGGAATGTTTAGATATAGATATTTAAAGACCATATTATCAAATTTTTAAAAATTTTTTGTACAAGTGTCCAGTGAAAATTTTTGTTCTTTAAATTTAAAAACCCCAAAAATCATATTTTTAAGAATTGCATTATTGAAGAAGAAAATGGGATGAGCATTCATAGTGAATCACTCTGTATACAAAGTATATGTAAATATACACCTACACATCATTTATACATCATCATTTTAATATTATTCTTAAATTTATGTATGTAGGAATTTGGTGTGGATAAAATATATGACAGTTTCGTGTAGAAAACAAGATATAAAGCTCCGAATTAACGAAGAAATGGCCAAAATTAAATCATAATATACTGATTATTATATATTGCGTTACGGCGCGACATGTGTGCAGGCGCCCGCGACCAGATATATTAATACACTCGTGAGTGTCTTATAATATTATAGCTGGTCAGTTTCTTCTATAATTATGTGGTCATCGTTAGCGTCGTCGTCGTCTTCGGGTTTTGGCGGCGACTCAGAGCAATTTGTTACGTTTTGACAGCTGGCCCCGCCGCGCGCGCTGACAGAAAGACCCGCAAGTGTGAATTATTGGTTACATTTGTGTTCGCTTGCGTGTGTGTGAGCAGAGGGTGGACGGGGAAAAAAATGTAGAAAACAAGCATTACCGGATTCCGCGGAAAAATGTGTCCTACGCGCCAAAAAAAAAAAAAAAAAACATTACAAACACGTATACGTATTATACATTATATAATATACGCACTCGCTGCTGCAATGTACACAGCGCTTCTGTGCGCCCGGGAATCGAGGTGAACGACACGCTAGGATTTTTCGGGAAAAGGATAAAATATATAAATTATAAGTATATCGATCCAATTATTTTCGGCATTGTCGTAACTCCGGACTACACCCGGTTGGCCTGGTATTGCAGTGCATAATAATCATCGCATTGTTGTTTCATGCGAGCGTCGTCGTTATATATTATATTTTATATAATGTGTATAAGCCTGCCGCTATACTTGAACAAATTAATCCTATCCCCCAAAATGATATATCGGTATCGTGTATCGTCGAACCGGGTTTTTCATTTATTTGGATTATAATATGCAAACCACCAAGCGCAGATAGTAATCTCCTCCATATTATGTGTGCGTGTGCGACTGGTCGTCGTCGAGTTATTTCCTCCTCCCACCGCCTGTTTCAAAGTTCCAATTATTAGGTATATACGCTGCAGATGATATACACACAGAGATTCCAATCGATAAACATCGCAGACGACGTTTGAAAAACTCGATGTTTTTGTATATGTATAGGACCATATTATATTATATATAGCGTACGAATGTATAAAATACCCAATCGGATTTGTCTGGAGAACGTTTCGAGCTTTTGCCGCCACGATTGTGATATTGTCGCACAATCGCGAGCCTTTCGTTTTATACGTTGTCGTATTATTTGTACAATTGACTAGCCAAAAATAATGATATTTAGCCATATCAATGTGCGGAGCAGGTCATAGAGTGAGAAAAAAAAAGTTGATACTTTATTACCAGCCGGCCAATAAAAAAATACATTACAATTCCCTAATGTCCAAGAAAAATAGTTCCTAAAATTGAGTATAATATATTTATAAAATACAAGAAGCAATATAGGTAATTTTGTATTACACCGATTAACGAAGCGTTTATATTATAAATTATAATAGTCAATAGGCGTTGAGATTTTATACCATACCATTTTAAGTGGCTTACCCTGTACACTGCCGTACAGTGTTGTGAAATATCATTCTACTGACGACTTGTTGCTATAATATACTGTTGCAGTGCGCGCAGCTATATCGATTATGACGTTTATATTATTATAGGTTCCTACATATGAAAACGCTTGATTGATCTCCAATGAAGAGGTACCACCTAAACCGGTATTTAACTTAGTTAAGTACAATAATGCATACAAAATAATACACAGACAGGCCGGGAAAAAGCAACCACTGCTGGGATATTCTCTCGGAGAAGTAGTAATTTTTAATCATTTTTTAGCACACTCTTTTGCAATATCTTATCATCCATCGATCCTACGACAATAACATATTTCAATTATATTTTTGCGACTACCTTTACTATTATTACGGGTATAAAACGGCCAACGGCTACAAATTACCAATTAAAACACATATTTTAATGGGACATCCTTTTTTCCATGAGAAGTATATTAAAATAAATTAAATACGCGTGAATGCAATACTCGAAACATTATATTATAAACGGTCAATCTATAGACGCAGCGGTGTTATCACCGTTTGAAATCCTGTCAAATTTTTATATAATAATGATATTAACAATAATGATTGTTATATTTAACAATCGAAATATATGAACTCGTGAAACGATACTCTTAATAATTGTAAAAATGTATAAAACAAATTGTATGGGTATAATGAAATATTTAATCATATTTTATTATACTCTTACACCGGAGCTTAGTTTATTAACTGTAATAATATAAATATTTTTATATTAAATGGTTGTTATATTATAATATAAACCTACAAGAAAAATCCATCGTTAAAAAAGAAAGTAAAACATTCATCCCCTTACATCCCGTATACACGCCAACAACCACAACAACTCTGTAATACCCAGAGACATTTTTATTAGTATAGTGTAAACTAATCGATAGAAACATTTTTAAATCATAGTTTTCCTATTTATAATAGAGTAAACTACATTATTTGTATTATTTGCAGCTATGTATAACACTCACATAGAATAATATAGGTGCTTAATTGAAATGTCCCAGTCTCACGTAGACGGCAAAGAGAAGGAAGGTAAAACGTCGCGCTCGAGATCTCGATGATGCTCTGCAGTTGTAGCAATATATAATAATATATCTATACATATCCGCATAGCTGACAGGGGTCATTAAAGATAGGGAGAAAATACATTCGATTATTGGTTAATTACGGTACGGATTAACACTAAACGAAACGTGTTTATTCAAATTGGCAACACTATCGATGTGTGTGAAGTGTAAATATGTTTGTATATGAGTAAGAATGATTGAATGAGTGTGTTTTTTAAATGCTCGTAGCCACAAAAATGATATCAGAAATTTCCTATAATATTATGCATCGATCGAGCGCGTGCGCACGTATATAGATGATTTAAGATGACTATATGATAGCGATCATCTATAATTCATAGAATAAAATATGGTCATAAGTATCTAATACTTAAATAAAGTAGTATTCAAAAGAAGATAGGATTAGGAGTGGATTTTGCCCGACAAAATAGGTAAGTATATGTGCAATGGGAAGGAAATACGTGACGTGATTGAAACGATGATTTAGTGATAATTTTATATCTGGATTGTATCGCGTGGCAACAATTTTTCTACTGTATGCACGTTAAAACGATATATTTTTGCATACACAGACATATTGTCAGACGACGTTTTCGAGTCCTTGAGAGTAGCACCAGTCTGTCTCTTTCCGCCTTATTATACACACACATACACACACACACATTGTTCTCCGAAGCGAAAACAGGCTACCATTTCGTCGTCTTCGGTTCATTGATGCTGCGTACTGCATGTATTTATATTTTAAACGTATATATAAATATATATGATGAAAGAGAGAGAGAGAGAAAATACACTCTGATTTATTAAGCCGGTTTCCATTATTATATTAACGGTGTCCGCGCATTACACACACACACAAACACACGTATGATATATAAATTGATAAGCTTTCCCGAAAGTCACCGCCATTGCCGCCACACTAATGATTTCGGAACCATTGTTTTGACGGCACTGCAGCAGCAATTCCAGTGCATAATTCACTTTTGGGTCCGAGTTATTTACGAGCCATGCAAGCAGCGACGAGATAACGGTTTTGCAATCGACACAAGAGACTGGTCCCATAAAACAATTCGCAAAACAATTGCCGCCGACATTTCGCGACGATGGAATGTGCGCGCGTCTCGTTTAATATACGCGCCCGTATGTAATATATATCTACAAAAACGGCAGAGTACCATTTCCCGCGACTTTTCCATGGGCATATAAATGCCGATATAGTATGCAGTGTGTTATTTTAACAACAATATAACTATTTATAGCTGCAGGCTCGCATATTTTGCTCACCCTGCGCACTTGTAACTCTAATGCACTATATATTTACTAAAAAGATATATATATATATATATAATATTATTATCTTATAAAATACTATAATAATATTATTTTGTTGAAAAATGTTAAGTCGTATACACTACGTATAATATTAAAAAAAAGGTTTATATACGGTACTCGATTTGGGAAAGAAAAAATAATACAAAAACACATCGCTGATGTTGTTGTTAATAGTATCCGTTTATGAAAAAAACACGTAAAGAATATTACCGTTTCTAATCCATTCGCTCGTTATCGCCGTCGCCGCCAACGCTATAGATAATATTATATAGTAACACACAGTTACAACACACGTGCGTTCAAGTCTCTTGCGACGCGCGATGTCATACGAATAAAATCGTGCGAGTACCGAATTCCATCACCCTAGTGGCTGCTGTTAGACTATAATATAATATATACATATTGTATAGATACGGTGTTAGTTCCATCAATTACGAAACGACTTTTCCATATTATGAATTGACGTGTCAGGTAAACGCGTATTATATGGCGGGTAGACGAAATAAGTGAAAAAGAACTGACGCACACGGAAAACCAAAACCAGAAAACCCTTTTAGTCGGCTGTCAAAAATAATAAACATTAGATACGCGTCGTCCTCATAAATTAACCTCGTAAAGCAACATATAAAATAATATACATCTGTCGGTGATGTACATATATAATTGACTCTGATTGACTCTGCATAGGCTTAGCATGCGGTTTACCAAAGAGAAGTGTGTGTGTGTCGTTTTTCGGCAGATCGTCGTTGTCGAATGGTTGAAGGGTGTAAATTGCGTATAAAATAGGTATCGTGGCAAATGGCAGATTGTGATTTTTTTTCCAAAACACTAAGCTTATTCAATATGTACTATTTATAAGAACTACGATAAAAATAATTGTGTATATTTATATAAAAAAAAATTAAATTAAATGACGATATTATAATATACGAACTTATTCGAAGAGTAATTCTTTTAAGTCACGGCAATTTTTTGGTCTAGAAAATTCGAATACTTCGGTCACACAGTCCTCGCGCGTTTGAGTATTTAATAATCATATAAAAATATGCAAACACGATGACAAAGTTACAGATCGATATAAATGACAGTCTGCAGTAAGCTTTCTTTTCTAGTTTTCTGGGTTGATAAGGTGGCCGCCGGTAAACCGATAGATCTTTCAATGCTTCGCTTTTAGTGTAAATATACTATATATACATATACATAATATGTACTTGTATATAGAAGCAGAGCGTGTAACTCAAAAAAATTACACTAGAATTATTTATTGTACTAAAATGATGAAATTATTTATTTCTTTATACATATAATTCGTGTGCACCACATGCATAATATATAATATATATACCTACAAACATACACACATCTATATATATATTATACATCATAATTATGTACTTTATATAACATAAATCATTGCACACGCTTATAAAAAAACTTTGACTTTACACATCACTATATATTATATAGTATGAACCCGTAGTAAGTTTGCCGAGTTGGCGAATAAGGGTTGGCTACCCTGGTACGAAACTCGCACAGTCATGAAGTTTTCATTGCTTCAACAACGTTCATGGTATATATCTGACAAACACACACATCGCCAAGAATGCGAGTATATCTTTATATATTATATATATATATATATTTGTATTATACTATACGCATACCCCTCGTCGTCGCGACGTGGTACCCACAACCTGTCATTATTGTTCTCGGCGACGGACTAATGATGTCGGGCGAGCGCCCTCCTGCCATCTGCCTTTTTCATCACTCGAAGAAGAAGAAAAAAACACACAAATGTATAATAATAATAATAATAATAATATTCTATATGCTGGGATGACAATGTGTGCACGTATAGTTAAATATTTAATAGTATGAGTGTGAAACACGATTTTCATTACGCAAACGTGATAAAATTGCGTACACAACGGCGCGCACGGAGATTCGATACGACCGAATTGAAATCATTTCGACCGCAAAAACCCCAACTGAGAGTGATGCGCGTTGTACAATAAGTGCGGCACCAAATATCTAGCGATCATTTCGATCTATTTCCTTTGTTGCAGTGCGGCGGCGGAGTAATCATCATTACACGCCATTACAATATAATATATTATATGTATATAATATCCGTTTCTTCCATTGAAATTACGACGGTCAAATGACAGGTTTTTGGAACATGTATATCTAATATATATGCGCGCAACCCACACACACACACACACATATATATATATAATTTGGGGAGGGGGGGTCATTAAACACCCGGAGAGACATTAAACGCGCTGCCGCGGGAATGAAATCGGTAGGATTGCCGTGGGTGGGTGGGGGTTGGAGTATATATGTATAGCGGGTAGAAGAAAAAGTATATTATGTCGGAAAAAAAACCGAAAGTAATCATGTTCTGCACCGCACGAGGAGAGGAACCAAGCATATAATATAATATTATGTAGTATACGATGGATGATGTATACGTAAAGTAGTTATTACGCAACGTGCGCGGGTGATGGGAAGCGGCGGCGGTAATTGACGGTTGTAGCTGTGGCGGTGGCGGCGTCGACGACGGCGGAGAATCAGAAAACACGACCAATGACATCGGCGGGGGAGACCGCAACGATGGGCAATCATTATTTTGGACTCGGTGGTCGTCGTATATAGTTTCCAAGAGTCGGTATAATACACGGCGTAGTGCGTATATATAAATATAGTACAATAATTGTGGGCCCAGTTCTTTGTTTCTGTGTACACATACACATATATATGTATATATATATATATATTTAAGACTCGCGAGCACATAATAATATAATATATAATATGTATATAATGTATTCGTCGCATGGGAAAACTAAAACATATAGGTATACATATACGACTACGACGGGAGGACATGACGACGACTACGACGTCTGTTTAAAATAATTGACGTATATTATCATGTGTGTGCAGTGTGTAATAATTGACGAATTTCGCCGCCGTGGGTGGGTGTTCGCGTATATATTGTATTATAAATGTAGCTGAGGAATTTGACCGCATTTTTCCTCGGCTGCTGCTGGTCCAATAGACGTACAATAGGTATAATATAAATAAGAGTTTATATCTATAATATATATTATAATATGTTGCTCTAATAAACTATGACTACTATTTGGATGAACTATTTTTTTTCCAGGCGTGGGCACTTCGCGGTGGTACTTATAACAGGTACCTGCAGCGATATACGCCGGTATTACAACGGTGTTTGTCGCGCTCGAAGATCGAAAACCGAATGCGGATGATAAAAAGGCGACGGCGGACAAGCAATATCTGTCATAATAATTCCGCCCACATACTGTGAGCACGGAACGCGCGTGTCCTACAGTAGCGGTCCGGTCCAATAAATTCGAAGTGAGAGAGGGCCCACCGCCACGCGGTCACCGCTTAAGTTACGAGCCGTTTCAAAATTTATTCGTTTATAAATATTATTAAAACCACGATTTTTACGATTTTTTTCATACATATTAATATAATATTATGTATACGAGTATGTGAAGACTATATAATAATATGTGCGCGCGTGTAAAGTTCATTATTATTATTTTTTTTTCAAACACCCCCTTCCCCCTCCAACAGTAGTACATAATAATATATATTATAAATATATACGTTTGTACATCAGCCAGCGGCTTAAGAGAATTATCGACTCGGCGTGTGTGTGTATGTGCATACTACATAATAATAATAATAATAATAATAATAATAATAATATATTATAACGCACGCGTAGAATTATATTATTGTATTCTGGACACCGATCGTAATAATGTAATTTATTTATATATATATACCTTGATCTGATCGACGATGATTCAATGGGGGGTCCAATTAATTCGCTTATACGCGTATTTAAGCCAAAACGATGTAAATATTTTTGTCGAGGAAAATAGTTGCTCTCCGGTCGTTTGAATAATTCATGTACTTACAATATTATATACCTGCAGCATATATGTAATTTTACTTAAATTTTCCAGGAGATTGATAATTTTAAAACGTGTTAGTCATCGATAATTAATGTGAAAAAATATTTATTCTATTATTTCATTGTATTGGAGATAAAATCGAATCACAAATATCACTACGTGCAAGCTATATACAGGACGATATAAACGTGAAGATTTTAATTGAAATGATTTTCTAGTTTGCTTATTTAGTTAGTTAGCTAGTTTACCTATCTGATACCTCACAAACATTTAACGATATACAGCATTGTTATTTTGTACTCTCAATCGTGTTTTTCAGTTTAATTAAAAAAATTGAATTTTAAGATTTAAAGTACTTCGTTATTAAAATACATATGTATGAATAAAGCTTGTCACGTTTTTTTGTTTCAAAATTTTTATCAACGAATTCTAAATATTTTTTGATATTTTATATAACCTATCACATATATTAAGTAGCTGTCTACAATATATTGTATAATTAATAATTTTAACTTTTTGTAATATTTTTCTTAAGTTTCCTTAGTAATATTATTTAACTTTTAATTTCCTATACACATTCTCACTCCAAACTCCTCTACAAAACGATTAAAACTATAATTTACTGTAAGTTTGTAACTGAAATTTGCATAATATAGGTAGGTATACTATAATAATATATTATTCGCATCAATTTACTTGGTCATGTCTAGGCCCATAACCTGTTATAATCTTTGAACCTCGGTATGATATTCATAAAAAGATGATTACAAATTAAATAACTATATATCTATCAGTTAATGGACTTTTAAAAGAAAAAAGTTAATAATGTGTGTAAATATAAAGCATACTTGAGAAAACGTTAACAACAGTTAATTCACGAGTTATTCATAATTTATAAGTTATATTTATCTTTGTGATAATATTAAATAACATTACTAACTATTGGTAACATTAAAAATTACAACACTATATAATAATACGCAGATTGCAATATAATAGCATGCTAATTAATAGTACCTGACTATTATGCGTTACAAACACATTATTATTAATACATTAGATTTGGATATTTGGATATTAACATATTTTATTATTTATTTATTTTAGCTAAACTTCTAAATAAATATAAAAATGCGAAATTCTAATACTTAAAAAAAATTATATTGTTCAAAATTTAAATTTTTAGAAAAAAAATCGTGATAAAATAAATTACGAATGCTGTAGCCTGGAATTAATATATAGAGTTGGAGTAACAGGGATTTGTTCAGTTGTAGTGGCGGCACGAGAAAAGACATAAAGTAACGTAGGTTTATTATTTAAACCATGTATAATTCGAATAATAATTAGAACAACGTGTGTCGGCGTTTTTTCCCTGTTAGAGAGAAAAAGAATTGATTTGCGTCGCCGCCGTCTTCGTTGCGACGGGTCATCAAGTACGCCTCGACTATACACGCAGACACAAGACGCCACTGCGGTCATATATAGTCTTATTATTACGCGCACACCACACACACACACACACACACACACACACATACGAATTATATAAGTAACCTTTTCGGGGGCGTTTCTTTGGAACAAAAAAAAAAAAATCCCGAAAAATAATCTCCCGCGATGACGATATTGTACATAATAGATTCACTGAAGATCAAGACCCAATTTCATTTCTGCAGTCGTCGCGGCATAAAAACACACAACGCCGCGCAGTGTGTGCGGTCTCTTCAGTTTTTGCGCAAACGCAGTGGAAAAACGTCTATGCCTACAATACTATACATATAATAAGTACATACAGTACACCTTACATATATAAACATATAAGCACGAGATGATGTGATAGTAAATGATAATATATTATTATGCGTAGTATACACAAAGTAGCTGCTGCAGTAGTTGGCCTCCGCTCGGATAAATTACGCGAGACGTTGTGTGGGCGACGGCGTGCAGTATAATGTAATATACAGGATGATTCACCACCAATCATACTCACCCCCTTTTTTCTTTTATAATGCAGTTATTTAAAATCTAACTTTTTGAATTTTTAAACATACTATATTTTTATGTTCTTGAGATTTTTTTTGTGCTACTATTAAGGAGTGTGAAGAAGTACCTACTTATGATGTAAACATACAAACTCCACTTTTCTACTATATTTTGTGGACAACTTTTCTTGAAATGTTTAAATCAAAATTCAAATGAGTAGCTTTTAAACTGTACAGATTTGTACCTCTATATATTCTGTGTATTATGTGCGAGAAACAAAACGACTGATGATTGTCGTGTGTACCTATAATAATAACAATTATGTAGATATAATATGATAATATTATAACTTGTTGGGCCCTGGCAAATTATATTATCGGACAGCTATGAAATTAGCTGCTGCCGTCGATTGTCATGCCTCATAACAATAACGAGAGTTAAAAGCAGTCATGCCTATTGAAATATGCATAAACGTTTGTGTCAGAATTATACACGTTTATAGTGAAATGTATTCTGACCTTCCAGTTGAACAAACAGCAAGTGCAAATTTTCAAAATTGAAGTCATTTTATATTCGTTAAAAGTGGGTGAAAATAATGGTTTCATGGTAAAAAAAAATAAAGAAATCAAAAAATTAATTTTCTCAATAATTCAATTGTTGGAGATACTATGCTTGTTCTACTAAGAGGGCAGTATTATTATATGCGTAAACGCACGCGGACTAATGACATATTATATAATGTGATGGATAATAGTATAAAATATTTTTACCTATGTGCGTTTAATAGAAATAAGTGGATTTTTTTTACATTGCTGTAAGACATAATTTATATATATATATGTATATAACTATCATTATTTGTTATTGAATGGTTTGATAATGCTACACGCATAATGTTTAATTTCACAGACGGAAGAGTATACGTACTGAGTAGGTACCTACATGACATATAGCAACAGATAGTGTGGTTATATTTATTTTTTTTTTTATACAATTAAAATGTACCGAGTAAACAAATTATCGTACACCATTATAACCCGATGATTGGATTTTTTATATAATATTATATATAAAAATCGGAAAGTAAAATATTATGCTGCCGTCGCTGCCCCACAAGGACTCCCTCTAGATGGTATATTCATATATACTAAGTAAATAATGTATTACGCGTATGTGTGCAATGTAACTATATATATAATATATATTATATATTATATATTAAGTGTACCCTTTAATCAACACACATACTACGCCTTTCTCAGCCCACACGGGTATACGCGGCGACAACGACCGCCAGTGCGGCGTTAACTTTTCACACGCCACAACCGCGTCTGACCGGAGCCTCTTCGCCGCGTTATCTGGTCGGCGGCGTGAGCGTTATTAATGAGAGGCGATTTACTGTTTCCAGTATATATAATATTATATATTATGTCTTGTACATGACGCCAGAGCTATTCACCCGATAACGTCAATAATACTCGCGGTACCTATAATATATAATATTATCCATATATTATATTGTACACAAATATATATATAAACGCGACACGAACACACGATGACACGGAAACACTTAAATCCATTTAGGTGTATACAATAATATTATGAAATCGATAAATATTTTGCCCCCGCCGATGATGCGCGTGGTTTGTGTATAGGTATGTATATATTATTTTCTCCTGTCACAATTTACGTACGAATACACAAAAATATCGACGATTATAACCTAATATACAACAATAAAAATAATATAACAAAATGAAAAACGTTGTATACATGTCATATCCCTTTAATGCATTTTAATAATACTCCTTAATATTTCATAGTATATAACCTTTATAGCTGAGGACAGGGTTATGAAATTTATTTTTATAATAATTGTATTCCTCGTTCTCTAGCTAATAATTTTTATCCATATATTAACCTTAAATTATTTCGTTTTAAAAAATCTTGATCTGATACATTGTTTTTAAACATATAATAATTGACACAATATTATTTATTAGTTACGTATATAATCTTGTAACTAGTAAATGATAAATTTATATTTGATATAGGTAAGCTCGCTTACAAAATTTCCATTGATGCTAAACTAAAATAATTTCTGGAATCTTTAGTCCACGAGAGTTAATAAAATATAATAGACCATGGATCGCAGATTTCGCTAGGGAGGCATCTGCCCACACTTCTTCCCCCGCAGACACGCATATGATCTATACATAATATATTGTATAAGTTCTGATGACGATATTACTTTTTATTATTTCGATAACGCACTAGGGTGGTGCATCGTTGTCGGTTACGTTGGTCGGCATAATTTATATACCAATATATGATATATATATATATGCATATATTATACGTGTATATGCGACGGCAGCGATCTTATCTCAGATGCAGCACACATATATGTGTGTACCTATATACTAGAAAGACAGAGGAGAGAGAGGAGACGCGCGCGAGCTTGTACAATTTGTCCGGAACAATTAGCGTCTGATATTATGGCCGACGATGTGTATTTATTGTGTGCATATAATATAACATTGGAAACAATGTGCAGTACACATGCGCGCGTGCACGTATATATAAATACGAGTATAAATGAAAAAAAGGGTAATGTAGGTATATTATAATATTATGTAAAAAAGAGAAATATATATAAAAATTGCGGTGTGAGGCTCGGACAATGGGGTCTCGTCGAAGGGGAAGAGCCGTGGAGTGAATATATGCGCTGTATGCGCGTATGAGACAATGTGGTTCGCAAGGTGTCGTGCGAGGGTTAGTGGTGGTGGCGGTGGCGATCGTCATTGCCGTAGTTGTACATGCAGTCGCTCATTGTTCTTTCGATTATTACGGTCGACCCGAAGGGTCAGTCGGCGGGAGAAGATCGATGAAATATTCTTTCCGATGAGAAAATATGCGTATGGAAATAATGGTAATTACTATGTGTATATGTACATATATACCTACACACACAAACACTGCCGCCGCCGCGTGTTCGCGAATGCAAATAACGAAGCATATATCATACTGTAATATATTTACTATAAATCCTACTTATAATGGATAACATATAGTAATACACGACAACAGAACGGATTGCAACGAATTTTTTAGAATTCCGTTGTGAAATTTTGTAAGCATTGAATATACATGTATATAATATATTGTTGCAGCCTGCAAGTACGATAATTTAATGTAGGTATAAAGAAATAATATAATGTTAAATATTTAAGATACTTAGGTATGTCAATGCAATAAAATATGTGGAACTTAAAATAACTTTGCAGGCAGGGCTAAAACCGCCCTATTTATATTTATGTAAAACACCTAGGTATAGCTGCAGTACTGAATAGATAGATACTGAAACGCTTACGGACTTTACCTGATGCCCGCCCCTAATCACCAATTATAATATATACAATATATTTTATAGATATATTATAATACACAGTTAAATTGGATTTTTTGGTTTTATATAAAATAATATTATATATATATTATCAAATTATACACAGGTTCGGGACAAACGACGCAACAATGGGATTATCGACCGCAATACAAGCATATATATGCAGTACACACTACATATGTAGGTACACATATATAATCATACGATATGCCGGGGCCGCGGGTATACACGTCGGAAAACTAAAATATCATTCCTGTGTAATTACGGTGTGCGGTTTGTGTTGTTTTGTGTGTACGCTGCAGCAGCAGTTTCTATATAGATAATAGGTATATATTAATATATATATAAGTTGGTACTTTGAAATTTTCATGGTCAGTCCTTATTCCGGAATACATTAGAGTCCGTAATTACGGTAAAGAATGTAATGGCCTTTATTTTTTCCATGGTCCAATCCACACACCATACACCGCAGTCGCAGCACCGAACAAATTGAACGGACGCTCCGTACCCGGGCTATGTTATCATCTCTACAGCGTGTACCGCACGTAGTATCTATATATTCTCGTATACACGCAGAATTTATGACGTTTCTTATAGATATTAATATATTAATAAATACTTTATAAGTACCCAGACGTTGCGAGTCTGGTATAAATAAACGAACTGGTTTACAACCCTCGAGTAGAATTTATGCACAAATATAACGGCCCTTATATAACCTTTTCCACGTTAAGTCAGCATTCTGAATGATTATATTATATAGCAGCTGCAACGGTATACGAGGGCCGTAAAAGCGTCGGACCGTTTGACCGTCTACAATCACTCAAAAGTAATTTCAAAAGAATTTTAACTGATAATCGTGATTTAATTATTAGTTCAAAAGGTATACCTAAAGGTTTTTATAATTTGTTTCGATAATAATATGATCAAAACGATTGGGCAGCTTAAATATAAAATACATGGACACTATATAAGTATAAAAAGGAACTTACTATTTATAAATAATATATATAATAGGTATTTATAAGCGGACAGAGCAATGATGCGAAGTCGTTACAAAAGACGCATAAGTAGGTACGCGCGTTATGATTCACCGCAAATATATTATAATCTACGATGGAAACGACGGCGTAGGTACATTATATACTTATAATATTCTGTTGCGCGCGCGGCCATTATCGCGCGCGGTCTTTGACCGACGACGGTTTACGATGAGACTTACGGTAAAATATATGCGTATATAATACCTATATATACGTAGGTACCTATAATATATATCGATATCGAAAACGTATAAATTCGATTGTCGTTGGAGTCGTATATGCATATATGCACAAACTGCAGCGCCCCGAGTGCTGCTGATGCTGTGGCAAACTGCACGTGGGATTTATAAACTCTTCCTCGACGTATATTTTATTGCCTCTCGCGCATGGTATAAACCTACCTAATATATTTACGCATATAATAGGAACGCAATAATAATATGATTTACACGACTTTGAACATATATTATATTTATATATGTATAGAAATGACCGCGACGACGAGTTTAATGAGATATCCGATTAAAAAATCTGGATATTAAAGCTCTGATACGACAACACTCACTCTTAAGTGTCTTATAAGTATGGATAGTACGTTGACCTAGCGTGCAATTAGATATTTTTCCTTATAGAAATACACAATCATCACTAATTCGACTATCGTGCGGATATGATATCGTGACTGTTAACAATAATTATAATTTTTAACTTCGTTATCGATCAAATATAGGCAACAATCTACAATACTGTTCTACTTAACCAGAATTATATAAATATAAAAAGAATTTTCAAGGAAATAATCGATCGGATATTGACATAAACCATAAAACGTACAACTAAATTCATACAATAATAAAATTCGAATAAAAACCCATCTTTGTAATATATATTATAGTGACAAAATATTGTAGGTATATTAAAAAAATGTGCAGTTCTAATCTAATAAAAGAAAAATTTTTTTGGGGTGAAGAAGTTTCATCCCAAATGTCTCCATATCCTCTTAGTGTGCTACTGTCGTCGACCGTGGTGCAACACGTATGTAATATTTGTTTACGTAGGTATATATAGGTATTTATCACGTGTAGAAAAATCGAGCGAAGGGATGATATTTCGCCGTGAATAACGATCGAGCTTTATGCACATTGCAATACATTATACAATCATAATATATTTCGCGACCTGCGACTAACGGATAGCTATTATATGCATGTTAATTATATTTGCATACGCATAACTATTATTATGTACGATAAAATAATAATAATAACACAATAAACAAAAATGGCGTATTCGTGCGTATATAAATAAATAACCGCGGTAACCCCACCAGATTGGTAGACGCGCGCACAAATTATACATAATATAATGTATACATATGTATACAAGTTGTATTTATAACGAACGTGAATGACGGCGGCGGTGGCGGCATCGGGTCCTAATGAAAAATTGCGCGTCCGGTCGGCGCGTAATTAGTGCTGCCGCCGTGGTGGGGACCCGAAGTTCGTCCATTGGGCGGCCGTCGCGATTCCGGCACGTCTATTGGCCGACTCGTAGATAATGAGCGGTGGCATTACGGCTAGGGCACCGCCGCCGCCGCCTGCTGTCGCGAATATATGTATATGTGTATGTGTGTGTGTGTGTGTGTATTTGTTTGTATGTACATTATACATACATTTCATGATAATAATAATATATGTAAATCGCGTGTTTAACAACTATATACATGTCGCGCCGCGAAAGCCGAAGAATGTGTGTAGAGTTATTGCGTTTGCCACAACTACCCTTATTATTAATTTGTGATCGCTGGCGATTATTTACCTGTAGATCCGCGTTTCCAGATAACACGACTTATATTATGCATAGAAGTAATACCAATACCTACCTATCCGATGTATGCGTGTAGACATTTTTTATTTTTATTATAGAACATATAGGTATAGGTACAGAGATAGATTTTTAGGTTTAAATGGCGGTGCCGCGATAAGTATATAGACTATAGACACAATTTTTATACACAGAAACGATTCTGATCGACGAGTAATATAATCTATATTATATCATTTGTAATTATACGTTTTTGATTTTTTATATATAAATATACAATATATAACGACATATGCATATAAGCAGTATAATATTTAAATGAATTCGACGACAATTTGAAGTTTGGATATTTTCGAAGTTTAGTAGTAAAGTATATGTAGAACGTAAATGTGTGGCCAAAAAACTCTGCATATATAATTATCTACAAATAAGAATAATATGTCATCGATTTGATATCGTACATGATATATTTATGTAATATATAATACTTTAATTTGCGTATATTTATACATAAATACTTGTAGATACCTACTATACATATACCTACCTAGTACCTATATATAAATAATACAATAGATTATGTTTAATGATTAATAAATTGAAAAAAGCTATATTCAATACATTTTGTAGGTTTATATAAAATATATGTCTTAGTCATGTAACTATATATTGTATTTATTAAAATATGACATTTTTTTTTTAATTTGACTTAAAATCAACGTGCATTATAACATTAAAAATACTTGAAATAAAAATCGTAAATATAATTTACAATTTAAAATTATAAATGTAGGTATACTATATATCTACGTCATGAAATAAACTCGTAAATATTATATCACTATAAAAATATAATATCAATAATTTATCATATAATATTAACGAACAACTTGTATTATTATAGAAAATAAAAATATAAGGTAATTGAAATTTGAATAATATAATATATTATATTATTCATAAAATATAATATATGATTTGTAGACAGATTTTACAAAACGATTACAATATTATAGAGTCTAAAATATATATACATACATGAGTATATACATGAATAAAAATTTATTTAGGTATGCTGTTTTTTTGTACATTTTGATTTGTGTTTCAATTTTTTAAAATTAATAACTATGTATTAATGATATTTTACTTAAATATATACATTTTTATACCATAATAACAAAAAAATTAATTTCGAGTAGATTGTTAATTGTGTTGTGTACTTATAGTCAGAAAGTAAATTATAATAATAATATCACGTAAGCTGTAAGAACAACTTAAATATTCAAACGATAAACCTGCTTAAATAATATTACTATAATAATTAGATGTACGTATATATATAGTCATATAGGTATAAAGAGAGAGAGAGGTCGCAAATATACGTATATTATATAATCTAATGAAAGTTTGTGTCAAATATTTGTTTTAATAATTTAGAAGTATAAATTATACTTAGGGAAATTTTCTTGCACTAAAAATATAATTTATATTTTATACTGCATTTTAATCTACTTATTTATTATCATACATAGATACAATGAAATCTGCAGTTACTAATTACTAAACAATATTATATATGGTTAAAAACATTTTATTTTAATAACAGGATATGCATATTATAAGTAAATACATTTATGAGAAAATTAGTTACATATAAAAAGATAAAAATATACGTTTTGATATAGGTACGTTTGTATCTATACCTACCGCTAGTACCCATATTAATTTTTTTTTTAATTTCGTAAATTATATATTTCACAATATATAATTATGCCAGTCGGAAAATATTTTAGCTCCCTCTCGAACAAATTAATTCGCTGTTTGATTAAATAGATAAAATCTCTATTATCTCTATACATGTCTATATATTGAAAGAACAAAAACAATTATACATTATTATTGCTTTTAATAAGACATTAAAAAATGTTGTAAAATAGAACGTGCGCTTCGTTATGGTTCCATCACCACATGTACCGCGTTATGTAGATTTCATATCCATGTATATACATACTGTTTATATATATGGTACGATAATAATATTATTATATATATTTAGAAAAAAACTACATTGCACAGTGCACACACATACATAAAGATAAATATATAAGTAGGTAGGTATAATATATAATTGTTATTGTGTGTATATTATATTTATATGAATTAAATACAACTATATAGTGGAAAAAGGCATTTTTTTAACGTGGGAAGACATTTTGTTTTTCAATCACCTCCGTAATTGCATATATATAGACAAACCAGCCTCCACGGCTCGCGCAAGAGTGTGTGTGTGTGTGTGTGTGTGTGTGTGTGTGTGTGTGTAGTATACCTAAACCTAACCCGTTCCTTTTTCTATATAACAGATACCAATCAAGACGAATAATATTGTTAATTGTGTACAGGTAATTATGTCAGAAAATATATATTATAAATAGAGTCCGCCATTTTATATATACATATAAATTTATATATTATATATATATACGATGGCGGGGTCAGGGTATATCGAAAAGCACAAGGAGGAGAGGGACCAATCGTTATTATTATATTAATTTTATTATTTTTAATAAACACTTGTCTGGGACAAAGAGGATATATGTTATATCTATAGCAAAGAAAAAAATTGTGCACACACATATAATACTCTTATTATATTTTAATATTATACATTATAGGTATACCTATCTATAGATAGCGTGTGCAATTTAATAACACGTTTATCGCACAATTTAAATTTGTTTTTCGATATATATATATAAGTAATCGGTATGTAAGTTGATTTTAAATATATATGCTGATCGTAAATTATGTATATATTATATTACTATTGATTAGGAAGATATTATATTCGATATTAAATAGCTACATATAATTAGGAATGAATACATACTTATTTATAAGACAACATAATGCATATATATTTATATTGCCATATATATGTATGCAAATGCCAATTGATTTTTCACACAACTTTTATGAAAAATAATGAATAGGTTTAATAAGGTCTTATATGTTGTATTAATTGTATTATATATATACTCGAAAATATATTTGGTGACTCATGCGTAAGAAATAAAAATCTCTATTGTATGTATACAATCAGATAAACATAGTAAAATACGTTGAAGATGGAAATCGCAAATTTAGTGTAATTTTATAAATAAATTTTATAATATATAAACTATAAGTACTGCTACAAATTGTTCGTTCAATTTTCTGTTTCTAAATCGTAGTTTGGATCCGATTTACAGTTTTAATATAAAATCCCCGCACTGCCAGTTATGGAACATAAAAATTCAATAACCATATAATATAATATATATTATATATGATTAAATAAGTAAAAAAAAAAAAAAAATTGGCTAATCGAATAATTTTGAAGCACTGATAGTGACCAGTCAAAACTTCCTAGGTAATTATGTTTCTAATATATTATATTTATATAGACAGACACATTGTACCTATACTTATAATAATACATACGCACATATAAATATTATATAATTTAATGCGTGGCGACGAAGTCCTTAGAGTTCACACGTAAAAAAAAACAACAATAACCATTACGATTTATGACTCGTGGTTAGTGTAGTGAATATATACTGTTGTATTTCACACATATATATATATATATATGCACAAACAGGAAACCAGAACGGCGGTCTTCCCAAAACCGCGGTGGCGGTCCAGTTTTAATTAAATGATAAGGCATCTAGACATTTTTTAATTTCGAAAAATATGAATAGTAATAATAATTTCCTGCAGACGAAAATGCAATGTCCGCTACGCGCGCGCGTTGTATTGAATATAATAAACATAAAACATAAATATTATGTACGACGGTATGACGGTGTGCGTGCAGACTAGTTTTCGTACACGTTTTAATTTACGTGCGATTTATATACATATACCCCGCCCGCTGTATCATTGATCTTATATACATATATAATAGGTACTTATAAATATATGATGTATACCAATTTAATATACTCTGAGCGATTTCATTATATACATTATAGTCTAATATATTATACTGCAGTAAAAAATAGATCAAAGGATATTGCCTGCTACACTATTGTATATATATATAATATAAATAGCTAGTAATAATAATGTAGATAAACCAGGATACTAAACTCAAGCTAGATAATATAAAAATTTGTGTCATCGATATTTTGCATTGCGATATTGTCTATTTTTATTGAACCGAGCGTGAAGACCTTACCTTAACTCGCAACCTTACCTAATAAATAGTAAGATATTTTTTTCCCCATGGTTAAGCATAATATTGTACATCTCACACACACACACATATATATATAATATATATTATATATTGTATATCTAACCCCGCAATTTAATTATGACTATACCATGTCTTACAATATGGGTATTGTACCTAATATTTATCTCGATGCAGAAATCGTGGTAACGTAATATTTTTATTTTTATATTGTGCTCCACTTGCTTGCGTATAGTTATAATATAATATATATACTCTGCCGAATAGTCGATAAACGTAAGTAAACGGTCCAGTACACCTATTGCACTGCAGTTGTATCCTATCTCCTTTTGTGCTGAAGTATATATTGTATGTGTGAGTGTGTGTGTGTATGTGTGTGCGCGTATTTAATATTACATGTAGAATGTATATGTATTTTATATGTAATGCGCTCGCGGGACAATAGGGAACGTCGGGGACCATTGTGTACGGGCTCGCGGGTGTGTGGAAGACCTTAGCGCGAAAAGAGACATACCTGCAGCTAGCATCAGCACCAGCACCACACGATGGATTCAATTGTCGGCGGCGTACATACTATTATCATTATGATTGTACACCCGAAGCTGTAGCATCAAGGGCAATACGATGTATTATATTATTATTCTTTTCTTCGCGTGCGTGCGTGCGTGTGTTTGTAATATATGATACATAATATAATAGAGTACGGCTGTATGAGGTTTTCCAATCTTACATTAAAACGGCGTAAAAACTCGGCCTCCTCCCCCATTGGAAACAAATTAACCATGCGAAATTTCATAATCCACTCACCACGCCGCCAACAATAAAGTGGTTGTATATGATTTTTATAAATTATATACCTACCAAACACGACGACGACGACCCTTTGGTGTAGTACATAATATGAGGCTATACAATATGTATAACAATAAATGTTTTCGGGCCACTCGAATTTCGATAGCGTTGTTATTATTATTGCTGTTTATGTTTGTATTATATATATCATAAAGGTATATTATAGACACGAGGAATTTTGAAAAATAAATCCAAAATACGCGTATTATGTGTCCACAACATATTACATGAAACAGAGTTCATTATATTTTATTAATGTTTTGGCTACTAAAAACTGGGATATTGTTTAGTCTCTGTTCGTGTACAATACAACGAATGCGTGTAAAACGTATTATTAGTTAATAGTTATTACTTATTAGTTATTACCATTGTTCTGACTGGTATAAGTGTACAACAGTATACATTATTTTTATTATATTTTATATCCAATCGTTTTTGTATTTGTTTTTTCGTTTTGAGATCCCTTTAATATACGTTAAATTCTATTAGGTCTTTTGTCCATAAAATTTCGTACACATGCTGTGATATGTGTGAAACACTCCCACGGTACAGTTTTACAAAAAAAAAAAAAAAACATCAAAAATTCGAGTGTTATTCAATTCTGGCATGTCTGAAATTGTCATGATAAATAACCTACTCTAAAAATACCTACACAATAAAAGTTCCTTCTTTTAAGAAAATAACGGTGTTATATTTAATCATTGATCTTAATTCTCAATACTTTAGGTAAATACATCGTTAAATATGTAGGTAAAAGACATTTCAGTGCGATAAATCACAAAATTCTATGATTTATTATTGTGAAAATAGATATTTAGAGTATATTGGCAGAATTCTCTTGTCGTTTGCAAAAATAATATTTGTTATAACTTATAACTAATCGCCTGTTGGTACTACTCGCACAAGTGAAAGACCGGGTTTTTTAGAGTTTTCTCTCGCGCTTGGAAAATTACTTTATGTATGATAATAAAAAAAATATAAAAACATAATATGATTGTGTTTATACGCGCTCGTGTATAAAATGTGAGATGACTAAAGAAGAACCGGACTACAACCCACTATCACCATCACTACCACATTATAAGCATCGTGGTCAATTGATAAATTCGACAGTTAGGCCTGGGCAGCAATGATAGTGGAGAGGCAGACATAATATTATAATATACACTATATAGGTAGTTCTCAAAATCTAATTTTCTCGTCGAATTACAATAATTATTGGAGTACCTATTATTTTTTCTTTTCCTTTTCTATTTTTTTTTCATCTGATATTTTATTTCTCTTTGATATAAACATATATTATAAATAGGTGTATATGTATAAAGAACGCGGTACAAAACCCGTGTGCGCAGTAATTATCCGGAAGAATGCGGCGACAGGGCGGAGAGTTTGCTGTGGAAATAACTATAAGGCGGTGGTAGTAGATTGGAGCGGGGATCAAACCTGTCGGTAGATTGTATTTATATACGTACGTGTGTATGTACTATATACGTACGTAAATACGTAAGTGTGTCTGTGTGTAGGTATGTGTACGGCGAGTGTGTGTGTGTATGTATGTGAAGAGTAGCCATCAGTCAACGTAGGTTTGGGTGTATGTAGGTATAGACATGGCTTCCTCCCGCCTCTTGACGTACGTTTTTGATAAACAACAATAATAATTAATCAGAAAAAATATCATTGTGTACACAAAATCGATAAAATCGCGATATAAAAGGATCGACGAAAACATAATTATTATCATATATACCAACAATTATATTGGTATATACTTCCCCGCCAGCCATAGGTATTGTATTGTATAGATGACACGAGGTCGAGCTAGGTTAGGAACAGCCGGTACAGGGACGGAAACTTTATTGTATGTAGGTACTTACACGCGTGTATACACGCACACGGGGTAATAATAAATCATTTATCGGAAGTGCGTTCTAAACAAAAAAAAAATAAAACATAAAAATGTTTCCCGCCGCAATAAATCATTTCGATAACTCGTATTAGATACGTATTACGTACTCTTAATGGTATATAATGTGCGTATTCACTGAACGCAAATATGCCGCCTACCATATATATACATGGCAAAAGCCGTGTATTATTTTACAGTTTAACATTGTTGTTCACACTGACTACGACAATAATATGACATTGTATAATGTATTGCGCATCCCCAAAACGGCCTCCCCCCGTGTAAAGCCACAGGTTGTCCAATAAGCGAGGATTGCTGAACAAATAAGTACCAAACTGTTGTATTTTTTTCTCACACTCTACTGCACACGAGGCGCGTATCTATATGTGTATATTATACAAGTCCAGAGAGCGGTCCGGAAAACCGTGTCAATTAGATTAATGATCAGACAAACGCGAAATGAAATATTATTATAAATTATATAAAACGCATCTATTAATGCAATACATTACATTCGAAGCCCGAAATCGGTTGTCGTTAAAACTGAATGTATGAACCGAAATATAGACAAAATTAACAGTAAATCTTCCGAAATAGTTGAAGGAAATAGTTGTATATAATGTACCTACATTATGTACGATAAATCTATATACTTATAAGTACGAATGTTATAAACTTATAACTTATAATATTATACGCGATTAACGTTCATTGCTTATTGATCGGTTTTCATTGAGTCGACGAATCGTGTTTACTGCACGCGTCTTATTATATAATTTATATTAAAATAATATACGTATTATATACGTATATATCAAGAAAAAGGGTTAAAAATAAATTACGATTAACGCACAGCACAAACACATATATGGTATTATGTACAACGATAAACGACAAAAATTGTGATTATTAATTTTAAAGTTAACGGATAATAAAAGCACATGCGTGAGAGTGTGTATTATACATATTACGGTTTTTTGTTTCATTTTAATATAATTCCTGTATTATATATATATAATATTAATTTATTGCTTTGCGCGCCGAAAAATGACAACGAAATATTATTATCATTATATTAATATAGGTAATATTATATATATTTTGCACGCAAAACGGTACACCGATCCGGTACTAATAAATTATTCGCACGCACTGGACAATTTCCAAAAAAATTAAATGATACATCGGTCTCTGCATTTGAAAGTCTGTGCGTTGATATATATATATATATATTATAAATACGTGCGCGTTGTACCTAAATAATATTATATTATAGTATAATATTATACATTTTACGTTTTATACGCAATGTTTAAGTTTTCGCCTTTTTAACATTTTTTTTTTTATTTACACGTTGTAAATTCACGCAAATTTTTTCGTTTCGATAAACATGATGATGATCGGTGTATACCGATATATATGCGGATGCGTGTGGAGTGCAGTATAGTATAATTAAGGTATACGTCCGCTAAAGCGAAAATTGGCTCCCGTGTTGTGGTCACAATACGGTTTTGAATTAGTCATCGTCTCGTACTTATACTATATTAATGACATCGTGTACCTACCCATATTATTATAGCATATATATTCATCAGGACCCCCGAACAGCGGACGAGAATTATTTCTTTTCCACCACCCGGCCAGTTTTTCCGAAGGTGCTGCATACACTCAGCGTATATTATATTATTATACACGTGTATAATAAACAAAATATATAAAAAAATAAATAAATACCTCTGTGACATTAGATTAATGATCGAAAAACTACAATATCTCACTCGGCAATATCTCAAATCGATTTTTTTTCTCCCCATTCAAATTTATTAACATCCATTTGCCACCACACGGGAATCGTCGTCATCACATAAATAATATAATGTATAGAAGAAGTAAGGTTACGACGATTTCCTCACCGTTTTTTTTCCTACAATTTTTCTTTTTACTTTTCGCTCCTCGTGCGCACACACATTTGTATTTAAAGTGCTATCGTATGTTTTTATGGAGTGCGAGATTAATCAATTTGTTTGACACTTTTAACGACAACGACGGCACATTAGCCTGAACAAGATACGTAGGTATATGTACATATTAAATGCATACAAATATATATTATTATTATACACATCAGCGGCCGAGTTTTTCTGGGTGTAAACTGTTGCAGCATATATATGATTAATGATTTATACATACCTACCGATTACAACGACTGCAGACCACAAGTAACACACAATGTATCGGCGTCTGCCGGGCATTCATAATATATTATATAATTTAATAATTTAAGACGAAGACTGCGACGACGAGTGTCACCACTTACCATCCCGGTATACATATAAAGGTACGATAGAAATTATATGGGAATTAGAATTTTTATTTACACTTTTCGCACATATGGCGTGATAATAATATAATATTATTATACATCGTACGGTTTTTTTCCTTTCGTCCTTAACAGGACTACATCAGCCGTTTACGCCGCGTACCTATAATATGTAAATGCAGTTTGTGGGCCGTGTCTCACCGTCGCCGTTTTCGTCATCGTGTACAGGTATATTAAATGCGTACGCATAGGTACGCGCCACCGTCGCGCATATGGGTGCAGCAGAATTCTCGTTAATTACAAAACTAGAGAGCTGTAGCACTGCACCAAGGAGCTGCGCACACACACTATTTAATAATAAATGTACGACTATTTATGTATGTATAGGGAAAGAAAAAAACCATCACCGCCGATCGGTTGTTAATTAAAAATATTGGCTGGCATATATATATATATATATATATATTTGTGTGTAAATGTGTATGTGTATGCGCGCGCGCAACCGAGTATTTGCACAGAAAGAGTTAGCACGTTATCTGTGTTATTTATCTCGCGCGACGGCGGTGGTTAATTCGATCGGACTCCTATTACAAAAACTTTCTATACACGCGCGCTGCAGAAGATCTATCGGCACATCGCGAGATAACGTTTACACACCGCTTTAAAACATATTATATATAGCTAGGTAGGTATAATATACATAACGTCGCCTATATGTTTATACGCGCGTGGTCCCCTCGAACATTCTCGTGGTTATCGAGGTATCCGATAGTCTTGCCATCGTCGCTTAAAAATATACATTTTTTATGAAATGCCGATCCAACAAAAAAGTTTATAATTACCTAAGACGTGTTATTAATTGCAGACTATACATAAATTATACGAGTATGTAATATACCTACGCATACAAGTCTTGTGAGTCACAGTAAGAAATATGTAACATAATATATTAATAATAGTTCGTTGTCGCGAGTAGCTATACATTCATGGGCACCCATAGGTAAAATTATAGGGGAAGACAAAATAAAAAATATGTCAAATTTAATATAAATAAAAGTATTATATAATAAATAGTTAAAATTGAAAATAAAATATAATGATATTTATTATTCGGTAATATTTTGGGAATATTTATAATATTATGAAAAGTATATATTGATTTTCCGGGGGGGGGGTCAAGTGTCCTGTCTTCCCCCTCCCTCCAATGGGCACCCATGTATACATTATATAATATATATTTAATATTATTAAGATTACTGTGGACAATTTATTTAATAATGCACGACAGCGGCACACTAGTAATTATGCAGAGTATATTTAATGCATCAATATAAAATATATTATAACATATAACCCCACAAAATCGCAATAATATCGAAAAAATAAAATATTTGACGTACACTTATAGTTGATGATAATATTATTTCATACACTGTTGTAGACTGAACCGATACGACATCTGCACACGAGCATATTATAATACAAAATCGACTTCTGCGATATACTCTGTACATAAATAAACATCGTGGTATACATACGCGCGTGTTATTATAATATGGAAACGTGTAAAATCCACAGAAGATCTAAACCTATAATACACACAAACGAGTGGTACCTACGTATAAATACATCTATATAATATATAATATACCTAGGTATAGGTACCGTACATGAGCGCACATTATAATCTCTCTCTTCGTAGCAGCATGCAGCAGCAGCCACCGCAGCCACCTCTCGAGCAATTGTCTCTTGCATATTACTGACTTCAGTATATTTACTGCTGCTGGTGGTGGTGCAGTGCCTGGTCGCGCGCTGCACATGTGATGCATTGCATATATATATATATATATATATATATGCGCGTATTGGATAACCAAAGTGACATGAATGGAATCTACAATGCCGCCGCACGTGTAGCGGAAGAATTAGAAATAATGTGCATGTAATGTGCGCGCGCGACCGTTTGAGTGGGACAAAGAGACATTGAAAAGATGGCGGCTGAGGCAATATATATCGGCGGATGCTGCAGTGGCGGTGACGGCGGTGTTGGCGCTGCCGATGCCGGTGGCTATATGTGCGCACGACTGCGGCGGCAGCGACCGAAGGAGATAGGGTTTAATATACGGGCTGCTGCAGAGCCTCTATATACGCATACAATAATAATAATAAGTGCGCGCCGCGCTGGTGGATGGGAATAAAATGCAAAACGGTTGACCCGGTGACAAAGACAAGAGAGACCGCCGCCACTGTTGCTGCTCCACCGCTGTCTCCTCTTCTGACGCTGGCGATCTCCTCCACCGTGGGGCCGCACTGCATTTATAAACATAATATACGAATGCATCCGTGTGTGTGTGTGTATGTGTGTGTGCGTGTAACCGATGGGTACAACGTTAATTGTACAAGCTATTGTTTTAATTATTGCACGCACATATTGCTGCAGGTATAAATGTCGCTTTATACTGCACATGGATGTGCAAGTGCATGCGCGTGCACCGCCGCATATTATTCAACGTATTCGATTTGCCGCCATAGAGACCGCAAACTTTATGACTAATTCAATTGCGCGGGAGAGAGGAACAATACATATATAATTATGTATAATGTGCGACGGTGGACTCGGGAGGTTTTTTCTATTTTAATTTTATAGCCAATAACAATGTCGGGGGGGGGACTAATAATGTTAATATATAATATTATATATACATATAAATGGTCAACCCGCAACAGTCTCGTATTATCTATTGAAATCTCACGAGGAAATATCATCGCGATACAACAACCGTCGCCGCCGCCGTATAAGTGTAATATGCATAAACATAATATATTATATAGTTATATTATGTATATTACAGCATCTACCGCGTTGTGAATGGAAACGGGTTACTTGCCGATATTTTGGCTCATGCACCTATGCACATATACGTATAGACATTATATAGTATTATATTAAATATTTAAAATATTTAAAATATTTAATATCTATGCATGTTTATCATATACCCGAAACAGACCCTGTCCACACGCGTTATTATTATTATAAACAATTTTTATTATATCTAATGCTCGTGATGCGGACCAACGCGCCGCCGCCACAGCACGACAATATTGTCCTGGGGCCGGACCGTCGACGAATAAATATCATCAACGTAAATAATTAGTACAAGACTCATGGGTATTTTTGTTTCTCCTAATTGGACGCACATATCGTTGTTATAACAGTGACCATATGAAGTGTGTGCGGCGCGCCGGTCGTTTTTCTATATTTTATTATATT
The DNA here is from genome assembly GCF_002803265.2 of Melanaphis sacchari. Taxonomy (NCBI): domain Eukaryota; kingdom Metazoa; phylum Arthropoda; class Insecta; order Hemiptera; family Aphididae; genus Melanaphis; species Melanaphis sacchari. The sequence continues at coordinate 1,480,245 of NW_020271380.1, read as the reverse complement.
CCGTTTAAAATCTTTGTATAACCGAGTTATGATCGAGCCTACATAGTATCATTATAGCTAGTATATATTTGTACACGCGCGGGCATGCGTGTGTTTATACGTGCACGCGTGATAGGAAGGTGCGTAAATCGTTTATATTGTACATTCGACAACCGCCGTTGCTATACACTGTTGTTTCGAAAGCCGCGTTTTACCATTGACAAACCATTTTGTAGAACCCCCGAAGGCTGTATTATAAGAACCAAATTTCCGGAACGGGTGTCAGCGCGTGAAGTCCGTTTCCCGCGGCGCGCACGCGCGAATTGCGCTACTCACATTACTAACTACAATATGATAATAATAGGTATAAAATATCTATTATTATTACTATTATTATCGCGTGCGTATGGTCTATGTATGGTAGGTACTACTCAATTTACCTTAATCTACGGTACTGTGTAAATCGTTGACAAATAGATTAGGTAATCAACAATTGTTTATTTTTGTTTTTTATATCAAAAGCTCAAAGTTCTTTTTGGGAATTAGTAATTTTTTAATGTAGCTATACATACCTACTCAATTCATGATTATAACTATTAATAGTAAATATTATAATAAGAATAAGATATAAGAACGCTTGGGAAAAGGGATGAAATCAAATTTATTTCTCACCTAGCTTGATATGTTTTCAAAACCATTTCAGGTTGTGCTGCAAGTACGTCGCTAGAAAAACAATGTATCGATAACGATATTTTTTTCTTTCTACGAATTATTGTACTTAATTAAAATAGTACATAAGTGTAGTATATTTAATGTAATTAACAATTCTATAATCTAATTATCGCATAGTAGTTGTCTTTTTAAATATCGATTTATTGGCCTTCACATTGATGTTAGATCTATATTTAGAGCACGAACGATTACATATTAAGACGACAATATAAACACTAACTATATTAAAGTTCACAGTTAAGTCATCGATAAGTTAGAATAACGCGAGGCAGTCATTCAAGTATCTATACTGTAATCGTATATAATATATAAATATGGATAATATAACATCGCAAATTGCCAATGTATAATGGTATAGGTATACAAGTATATGAATGTACGCAAGTTAAATAATAATAATATAATATTCTCGCATATATATTATATTATATTAATATGGTTATTACTTATATTTGCATCGGACGCGATGAATAATCGTGTGAAAACGATTCGGACGTATCCGCGCGTTTACACACGCACACGTGTATAATATGATAATATGATAATGGCTCGCGCACATACCTACATGCTCGTTTTTGTTATTAAGTGCTTGAGAGAGTTCGCGTCGACCTTTAATCGGTGGCGACGAAAAAATCACGGAATTGCAAGCGGAATAATAATATAGTATATCACTGCGATGCATAACGTATGTGCAGTATATTAGTATATTATGTGAGCCTTCCTATATACCTACACACACACACGCGCGCACATATATTTATATATATACGTATAAATGAACGATGAGGAGAATAACACACTACACACAATGGATCGGTGCTCATTAACAACGGAATTATGGAGAGGCAGTGATGTTGTAGCAGTGTAGGTACGTCGGCCCCCAAAGTCACATTTTTTCTCAAGCGCCGGTCGCAGCAACAGGAATAGCATCAGTTGACCAGCAGCGCACCCGGGCCGGAACAATATTAAAGGAGAAGGCTGCGGCGGTGCAGGACGATCCAGAGACGTGGGTTATAAGGCAATCCATCAGGCTATCCGGTAGCCTTCTGCTAGTTAATCATGCTATGTAGTGGTGGGCCAGTACGAGCGAACGGGCGCTCGCGGTGTGTACCCGTCAAACACACACACACACACATATAATATATATATATATATACATACTTCATTGCACACACGAGCTTGTATGTATATATGCACTGTTTATATGTGTATTTTACGTTTGTATATTGTTATTACGATAGCGGTGTACATATTGTAATGCTAGAAGGATAAAAATAACGATAGATGGGCAACAAAATTTCAAAAAACTGCCGACAGCCAAATAATATTATGTTTTTCGCGTCATTTTAAAAATCACTAGGTATATGTATATCTGTAGAAATACTGCGTGATACTTGTGCGGAAATGATCCCGACTGTGTATTACACAACAAGACAGTGCAAAAATCTAGTTAGTCTTAGTCCGCTCCGTTTTAAATGTATAATATATTAATGCTATAAAGTATAGGTACTGAAGTTGAAATAGAAAGAATATAACGTGCCGAGCGGAATTCACGCATAATATGAACAATATGTATTATTTTACCTATCCGGTACTATTACAACGATGTCAGAGTTTTGTGCGTTGCGAATCGTGTAAATCGTTTCGCGGTTGACGCGCCGTGCTACAGCAACAAAACTGCAACAGGTAGCTTATAGTACCTACTATAAGGTATATCGTGCTGAACACATAATAAAAAAAAGAAATGAACACGGGGACTTATCTACGACACACCACACACGGCTAAGTACGATATCGTTTGGCGATAAAAGAAAATTACGACGGTTGCGACGAAAAGAATATTAAAAGAAAAAAAATTGCTATACGGGTGAATCCGACTAATCGCTTGGCCGCGTGTAGCCTTCGTATATTACCTATATTGTATACGTGTATATAATACAACATTATAACCTAAGCCGATGCGGCGATTCGCGCCGGGGAGATGAAGTAAAAAATAAAATCGAAAACCGACCATAAAACGAGAATGTACAATTAAGTTTATGTGCCGCCTGTGGTGGTGCGGCGGCGGTACTTACCCCTACACGGATAGATACCTACTGCAGGTAATTGAAATTTATTACGAGAATACCACCGCCGCGGATATATAATACGCGAAACATTCTCCATATAATAATATATATATATAATATTATTATCGTATAATATATGATACATAATCGTATGTTTTCTTGTCTTCTCGAAATATTATATTTTATGTAGGTACATGCGCGTAATATACAATCACACATGCATATTATATACCTATATTATATATAAAACACGCGCGCAACAATTTATTCATTTTGAATCGATCAGTTGCGTATATATAATATACTAAGTACAACCGGTTCTCTCCGAATCTCCTCGTGACTCGACGGATATATAATCTGACGTCGTTTTGGCGGTTGGTAGATTTTTTGAACTGAGACTCAGCGACGATGTCGCTGTAGATCGCACACATCAAAGAACTATACGTCTATACCTACAGTTGTAACGCGTTCGTTCGGAAAGTTTATTTAAATGTTAAAAATATAGGGTTGACCGTTGACTCGTGTAATGCATATACCCATAGCTATTAAAATATTGTGTGTAACGGAATATGAAATATGTAATTACGCCGGATAGCAGATCGCGCGTTAAATATAATAAGTGATAGCAAAAAAAAAAAAACGATTGATTGTTTCGGCGAAAATAGTCTTAATAATAACTTTTCGAAATAAATATATACCGACTACGACTAAACGGGGAACAAATCTCGATGTTGTGTCCTGTTAAAACCTATATAATAAGGCCGATGCAACTGCAGCTGTTCGTGTTGCGCGTACCGTCTGCTGCAGAGGTCACTGCGGTTAAACCCTAAATTTTATTGGTGAATGCCGTACAGTAGTGATGGCATAGTAACGGATAGTAACCGTAGCACTGGCAGGGGGCTCGACGATTGAAGATAAAATCAACCGCAATAACACTTCAAGAAAAATAATTTCGTCGACCGATCTGAGAGTTGGTTATTGTGACATGTATTAATATATATGATATGATATATTGCGATTGCAGTCGTGTATACTAAACGCTAATATAATTTACGAATTAGAGGTTTTCAAAATGATTCTGAATCCTCTACCTATAACATTTTTGTATAATACTTATGTGTGCATGAAGCATTAAAAATTTACGTTTTAATTGTTTTACTACTCACACAGCAGCTGCAGCTGAGTACCTGTAGTAATAACAACATATCGTCTATATATACGTATTATAATGTACTCTAAATATGCAGTGGCGACGGAGGATAACGAAGAGAACGTTTAGTGAAAACACGGCTATATAATAGATACGAGTATATAGTATGTACCATAACGACGTAATATAATATATTTTGTTATACGTATTGTATAATGCACTACAGTCGGCGACAATTGAACCGTGTCTTTCCTGCAGCCGAAATAATAACTATATACGTAATAATTCGTTGGCGTACGCTTATTATGCTAACGAGGTATCGAATTTTGTCGTCGACAATACAATGACCACCACGGACATATATACACACCGCGTTGCTGCTGTTGCCGCGCGCTACAGGTAGGCATAATATACCTATATATACCTATATACTTATATATTATAACCACTGACTAGACATCACGTGTGACGCACGCATACTATATGTGCGTAAGTACAACCTTTGTGTTTAGAGTTAGGTACGTAATAATGCGTATACTCGAGTGTGTGTGTTTACTGGAAACGCGTTCCGACGATTGTTGGTCATCTCGTTAGCGCAGACATATTACAACATAAATACGCGTATATTATTATACGAACGATATTGTACATAGCGCATATAAATATTTGTGTGTGTGTGTGTTTATGTCACACAATACATTAGTAAAGAGCTAACACAGTATTAGGGGTGAAAAAAAAATAGAAAGAAAATGTAACAATAAGTAACGGTCACAAATAACGATACAACTGCAGTATAATGATTATATTATTATTACCATCAAACTAATAAGAGTTTGGTGCATTATTAAGGATAAATAATACTTAAAGGTCTGTAATAAAAACTATTAAGTTTTTGTGATTATATCTGCATAAGCATAATAATATGTACTACGTAAGAGACACCAATTTTATCACTCCAATTTACCAAAACTACCATTAATCACGTACTCACGCGCAATGAATGCATTCCGTTTGATGATAAAAATCTGTTTTCAATTGCAGTTGTTCATTGCATCGTGTGCGAGAATGAAAAGTTGCATATAATATCTACCTATATATTTTTATCGCCTCAAGACGCGAATGTAGTGTTTGATATTATTAATTGTGACTGTTATTATTATTATTATTATTATCATCATAATAATCATTATACATACTGTAGTGAGACGTGTGCCAATACACACGTCCGTCGACGGCAATTGCGTTATTTGTAAGTTATTATTGCTTGTATTTTTTTTTACACTCGTATTATTGCCGTCTTTCCGGTCCGATAGGTAAGTCGCCGCGCAGCTCTGTCGTATTGGTCGTCGTCGACGTCGCCGCCACCGCGTGATGATGTATATTATATGTGTTTTTTTTAATTTTATTTATGTGTTTTTCTTTACCGAGTTATTTTATATAAATTACATACAGGTGTCGTTTTTCGACCGCACTATTATGTACATATATGTATTAAAAAAAGTCACATTAATCGGACAACTAGCAATCGAGAAAATCGAGAAAAAAATTATAAACACGAGCGCATATTATATCTTATTCGAGTACCTATCGACATCGATTATGTTACATTTTTATATATTATAAATAATATAACGCATATAGGTATGCGTAATTTTTTTGTACATATTATATTATTATTAGGTATATGTAGTTTACGAGTTCCATTTGAAAAAAAAAATAAAAATATAAGAATAATTATCATATTTCTGTAATTTGCCGATGGCGTATGACGACCGCGGCGATCGAGTGAGCGAGACTACGAGCATTCAACAATTCGCTGCTGTCGCGTGGTTGTAATCGATTGGTCGCGGTTTCAAAGACATATATTATTATTACCACGGCAGCTTATGGCCAATCTCGGAATGTTTTTTATTAACTATATTTTATATATATATATCCGAAGACGACAGCGCTTATTATTATTGCACTACACGTGTATTAAAACAATCGGAGACTTCGTGTGGTCGTCAGTTACAGCCTGTAATATATATGTTTAGTCACTGCTATAAGGTTATTTTTTCCCGATATGCGTGCTCACAGAAAAATAAGAAATCGAGGCATGAATGTGATGTATATAATACATAGTCTTGAGAGCATTGCTAAATATGGTGTATTGAGTGCACTAAATAAAATTTAGAAAAAAACTCATCTAAACTTCAAAAATCTATAAAGTCATAATAGTTAATCTTTTAAAATCCGATCGTAGAACAAAATATTCTGCTTTGGAATAAGGAATTAAAAAGGCTCATTAATTAAGAGAAAACATTTAAAAATGACAATGATTAAAAATAGCGAAAATTATATTTTTAAATAATTAATTTCTTGCGTTAAACGGATCACCTGGTAAATTATAATACAACTTACAAGCATCATCTAAATGGTACACACAGAGGTACTAGTAATATTGTATACAATATTAGATATTATACGAACATACGAAATTATATATCGCCGACTCTTCGTTTCTTCCCGAAGATCGTACGATGCGATATATTGGAATATAATATGCGATGGTATACGCGTCGTATAAATTAAAAACGCGATGACGTACGCTAGCTGCACGCGGTTTATCTCTGCCTAGCCGGCGTAGCACAGGGAGATTATTGTATACATCCGATTAAGAATAATATACAGTAATAATAATATAATAACATAGTACCTGCTACAATACATCGAACGCGATATATCTAACGTAGTAATATTATTATCGTCGTCATCAGCATCGCCCCGTACACGCGTTGAAGAACTTAACACCGAAGCGTATATTTGGCATATCATACTAACACACAATATATTACAATAATATAATATATGCATAATATAGGAGCGCGCGCTTGCAGTAATTAACTCTAATCGCGTAATAATAATATTAATATTCCTCGAGCATTCGTACATCATCGTGGTTTATCGCAGTAATGTAAGCAACGTGTATACTGTATACATGTATGTATGTATGTAAGTGCGTGTTCCGGTCGAACAGTATCACTGTATCAGAGATGATATACGCGCTATGACGAATGACATAGAATATTATACAAATAAATACACTCGCGCGAGTAACATAAGAGGACGCCACACCCGCGAATGTTGTCGGCTATACGTCTTACGAAAGTACGCATGGCTAATACGTATGCGTCCGGTAGAACCAATAATTTAATGTTGTTACCTTTTGTTTTAGCTTTACCATTTATATAGACTGAATAATCCAGGGGGCATCTAGTACACGATTTTATTGAAGTTTTAATCAAGAGTTATGACTATAATAATTAAAATGCTACAATTTTATAATGCTCATAATTTGGTCTAATGTCAAAACTAAAAACACAAAATTGTGTTGTTCATATCAAATGCGAATTAACAGCTATGCTTGTATGTATGTTCATAAAACGGAGGCAACATACACGTGCGAAGTCCTCTTAATAAATTCAACTATTTATATATATATATATATATATCATATCGCGAGAGAGTGATAGATGATCGTGCGGGACCAGCGCAGCGGAGGCGAAAAAAATACAAAACTACGCGATACGCTGTAAACACGTGCACCTGTGAGCACATATAATATAGTGCGTAGTTGTCGGTTTTTTGATAATTTAATCGCAGTCGTCGGAAAACAAAACAAATCCGTTTCATCGGTCGTATTATAAATTATTACACAATCTCGTAGTGTGCGCGTGGCTTTACTCTCTTCTCTTCATTTCTGCTAATTATCCAAACCCGTTCGCGTTGCCTTCATTGCAGTAATGTGTGAATATATAATACAATATGTGCGAGATGTGTTGCAGACACTATACACGCGCGTACACCGCTGCAGCACACGGGGAATTATGTGCCGCACTCGGGGGGCAAACACACTCGATTAGGACGATTCGAAACGGCTCGTAACAATAAAACAAAAATGTAATACGACTAATAAACGTCAAGTCGACTGACAGATTAGCGCCGCGCCGTAGCCGCCTTGCCACCTCGTCGTATATAATATATATGTAATGTAATAACGCGAGCACAATATTATACTCGCCCGACCAATGTGTGTGTGTGTATTATACATATATTATATATTATTAATATAATATAATGTATTATTATAACATATAACACAGGAGGTTTATGTTTGCATAGGATATTTTAAAGATTCGTCAGCTCTTTGGTTTGGTGTACATAGGACCTGTATTTAAACATAGCAGAAGTGCTCGTACGTACATGGAAATCACTACGGTTCACGAGTAAGACAAATACGCACTTTCGAGGACGACCAATCCGTGAGACGTATCTCTAAATTCCAGGCTATTTACTCGAAGATATTTAAATACGTTTATATATATATATATATTATATTGTGTAGTATTTAAATATTTAATATTTGTATTCATAATTCGATGTATGGAGATTAATTAAAAAAATTAAAAACAATAGTTTAGTTGTTTTAAAGAAAGTGGAAATGTTTTGCGTTAGAATCATTTTATGAGCAACAATATTACTTAAAAAATAAGGTTATTAAATGATAAAAGTATTTTTATTTAAATATGAGTAATTAATTCAGTAAATTTTGAATTTGAGATCAAGTTTTGTGGTTCAAATCGACTTAATACAGTTTGGTCAATTCTAATCGCGTGCTAAAAATTGGTAATTCTCTTTGAAAAAATACATATTATTGTATTACATATGCACTATGCACGCGCTGAAGTGTTAAAAATTTGAAAAATTCGTATGATGTGTATACCACCTAGGTTCTTCCAAAAACTCATTCAAATATAATGTCATACATTAGGATTATTTAACTATACCTTAAATCGTGATCACAATGTATATTATAATATTATGATATGTAAAAACCGCGCGTGATATTACGATATAACACGCCAGTGGTTCGTGCCGCGATTGTATGAATAATATAATATTTCTAAACAGGTACTTGCTGCAACGTGTACTTACTACCTAGTACCTATAAGTTATGGGGATGAAAATCAATATAATATATATTAAATATTACTACTTTAAAGGGCTGTAAATTTTAATTTATTATGAGGATACCTATATATACTCATATTGTATTAAATTAAGAAGAAGAAATGCGACATGTCACAGCAATCGCAGCTCATGAACCAAATATTTAAAGGAATTTTAAACTTTCGTAAACTAAAGAGCGTATAATATATTATTATAATAGATACCCCCAATTTTCTGAACCACGATGAGTTAGTCAGACGGTTTAAGATGAATTTATTATACCGTAAACGGCGTAAACTGATGTATATATATATATATGGGTGTTTATGATACGAGCGTAAAGTCGTCAATCTGACTACTGGTCGAAAAGTTGAAAGAGAGTGTATAAAGGTGGAAAAGAGGAGAAAAACAAATCGAAATTCCTTACGTCGTGCACACGCGAGTATAAAATATTATACACTCTCTTCGCAATAAGAAAATACAATATTATATTATTATTATTATTATACTGCGAGCTATATTATATTATAATATACTTGCATAACAATAATATATACGGTAAAAATAAACACAAAAATACACATATATATATATATAATATAAAGTATTATTATATTATGTGTATAGTCGACGAGCACAACACATTATAAATGCGGCGTCGCGGGTCAGAACGTGATAATAGCTGCTGTTGTCGGGCCGGGTGAGAAGGGCTAGCCGCTAGCCGTTATTTGAATTTCACGAACAGCGAAAAAAAACCGTCTCCACCACGAGTCGAGAGGTGTCGTCGTCGTGTCCTCGTTTATATACGACGTTTATGTATATAAATATATATACCTAATACCTATAATATACATTATTTAAATGAGAGAATAGAATAAGTGTATATACATAGTAGGCGAATCTCCCCTCCCTGCCGTGGCCTATCTCTATCCTGCATATTATATTCTTTGCAGCCGTCGTGCGCTGACCGCCGTTTATAGTCTCTACGAAGTATATACCTAGATCTTGTATTTATTTTATGTATATTGTCGAAGTTATTTCTATTTTTTTCTTTCCGTTTCTTTACGTTTTATTTTTCCTCACACACGCGCATATATTCGTTACAACAATAACAACAATAATAATACAACGTAAGTCGTTCGTCGCTATTGCTACGAGCTAAGGTGACAATGGTTGCACGATTCGACCCGAAGCCGTCGACGACGACACATTTGCGGCAGTGGCGGCGGTAGTCTCGACGACGGTAATCGGGCGCGCAAAAGCGGTATGTATAATGATATTGTAATAATGTGCTGCTTACAGAGGCGATTTTTCCTACTCGTCCGGACAATATTATTATTATTGTAACGGGTAAACGATAGAGATAAATAAAAATATTACAATATCATGCTGTTGCCGTTTGGGCGACACTAAACGCTGGAACGTTGTGGTTTTGCCTATGCCGAGCGCCTCGCAAATATCCTATTCTCTCTGTCTTGCCGTGTCGAACCCGAAAGTAACGAATATATTCTTAAATCGTGTTTTGCACACACACATTATCGTCGTCTTTGTCACTGGTGTCGTATAATATCGGAGAATGTGCTGCGTATAAAATGTATTTATGTATATAATACGAAAAATTCCAATACGCACGTTTCAGTTATTTATTATTATATTATACTTATACGTATATTAGAAGAATATAAAAACACATCCAAACTTCTGACCATTTGTAGAGAAAATCAAAATAAACACCAGCTTATACACTATACATTGCTGTTATCATATATAAAATACCAACTATGTGAATGATGATGATATTATATCATTTATTTATTTATAAATAAATTTAACGAATAAAAGTAATTTGACCATAATGTTATTTAAATAAGTTACTAAGACAGATAAATATGACGTTGCAATACTTAGGTTAACAATGAGAAGTACTAAGTAACAATACTACTTAAGCTCAAATTATCATTTTTAGTAGATGGATTTTAATAATATACTGTAGAATAGAAGATATGGTATTATGGTTTTATTTTATTTTAAATAAAACATTTTGCTAGGGAAAAAATACTTTGAAATATTAGGTTAAGATTAGGTGCTTTTAGGATACAAATATTTATTATAATACTGTTGTGTTGACGAGTTAGAAGGTGAGATTAATAAGAAAAATACAGTTAAACTCGTGAAGAATTATATACATATATAGATACCTATAATGTGTCTGCGGGTACAGAGATTAACAGGTATAAATAAAGTAGGAGGGACACGCGATAGAAGGTAATGGACCGCACCACCGCGTGTTTCCAACCATGACAGTAACTATACATATAATTTTAATCCTGTTTGAATATCGAATTTCTCTAATACGTATGTGAGTATATATCGGAATGGTAGGTAACTAATAAAACAATGTGAAAACTATAAGTGGCGACGCAGAATCGTACCTTCCTATAAGGACGACTGAGTAGTGAATCGTATGGTGTATTGAAGGGTTTGGATATTTCTTTAAGTTGAGCAATAGTTTTCTTCAAATCGATTTTATTTTATTCATTCGGTCACCTTTATTTAAATCACGAATTCATTTAATTTTAGTCGCTCAATGGTTTTATAACATTGTTATTAAACGAAATTATGGACAAATTAGGTATAATTGAATTAAAATTAAATATACTATAGTAATGATGTATTAGCAGCAGTAATAAAATACGATATATTAGCATTTGTTGTCCGCATAAAATATACACTATCGCTAAATTACATGTAACAACCGGTCGAATATTCCAGGAATTAATTTCTCTATTCATAAATATATATTAATATGCATATATAATATTATTAAATTACACTAATATATTAATATTGATATTATATTAAACTGCGGTGATTAGGTCGTTTATTATTTTATTTTTTTTCAAACGTTTTGGAGTGGGTGGATAAAAGGTAAGGAGAATCAGTGAATAAGCAGACCATTTACTGTAATAAGTAGATAACTCGTTAATATTTTTAATTTAGACCTGTTACAGTAATTTGCATGAGTAGGACTTAATAAATATTCCGACATGTTTGTGGGTATCTCAGTTATCATAGAACACTAACGTGTTGAAAAATGGAATAGATAAATAATAATTTCATAATATAGTACAATATAATAATAACGTTTATAGTGTAATATTAACTTTATATCATCATAACAGGGGTGAAAAAATATTTTAATTTTATAGATGTATGGACATTTTTTTTTATAAAAAGACATTAACTGTTTAAATGCCATATATAATATATATATATATATGGGGAGGGGGTAAATGAAACCTTTGCAAATGCTCTCTTTACCACCCATCTTCAACAATCGTGACACTGCGGAGTACGAGCGCGCGGACATCAACAGAGGAATGCAAAAGATGCTTCGTAATAATCAACAGCATTTACACTCGTTATCAGTTCCGTGAACGAGTGCGCGATATCCGATCGCGAGTAGGACACAAGCAGATAGCCGCGTCGCCATGGGTTGGCATGACCGTCCGGACCGCACCGGCCACGGACCGAGCCGTGGGTGCCGCGCGCAAGTTTGGAACCACTGGCTTCCAGTACTGAGCTCGCATCACCGACGGTGACGACGGCGGTAAAGGAACGACGAATCGAACGGGCGGATGTTTTTAACGCGGGCATCCGCCGTAGCGACCCGGTCAAACCGGCCGCCCCGACGCGCGTTTTCCACTTGCCCCACCAGGCCGCACGACCGGGCCGGAACCGTCCACCGCCGCACGTCATTTCCTATTCCTAACGTCAGACCCTCCCGAGTATCGGCGGCGGTCGTGTATATTCGGTATTACGATTGTATTGTCGTTGTTGTTAAAACATTTTATCGATCGACGAGGCGCCCGTCCGGCGGATACCGGTAACCCGCACGTCACCGTTTTCGTTCCGTTCGTACCGTGCGGCGACTGCCGACTTCCGTAGAGACCGCAGTCAACGGTCGAATACGAACCTATGCACACGCACGTTAAAAGCTACCGTCTTCGCATGTCGTTGTTATGATCATCATCGTCGTTAACAATTGATTCCACCGAGGTAATTGTAAACAAATGCCATTAAATATATTGTTTGATACTGCGATACAACAACCGATGTAGGGTACCTATTATTGGCCGTAAAAATCCTCCACCTATTTTATAACCACCGGTCAAACGACATACTACATAGTCATGGTATATTTCACGGAAAAACTTATAAACGAGGTACGCAAGCGGTCGTGCATATGGGATGTGGCTGACATGAACCACCTCAACAAGGAAGTGCTGACCAGCACGTGGACAGAGATCGCTGAAAACCTCTACTCGGATTGGCACGCACTCAGCGGTTTCGATAAACGTGACAGAGGTAAGCAAATAACATAAAATACCATATTATTATCATATTGTGTTCTTGTATCGTTATTATTGTAGCCTCCTAATTTGGTATATTGTTTGATTTTTCTGCACTAAAGTGTCCGACGTCAAGAAAAAATGGACAAACATCAAAGACTCGTTCGTCAAAGACGTCAAGGGCAATAAACAGAGAAAGTCTCAATGCCTTCCTGAACACCGGAAAAAGTACTATCTGTTCGATCATTTACAGTTTCTGTTACCATTCATTCAAGACTCGAATTCTGGCGGTAGGTCAGAACACGGTGGCAGCGAACCAGTGCAAAGAAAGAAAATCCGTAAAAATACTTTTGGCGAGGGCTCGTCTCGAAACTCGCAACCGGAAGTGATGATAAAGTGCTCGGTAGCACCAGAAACAGCCGGAAGACAGGAAACCTTACAACCGGACGTGCAGCAGCATGCTGACTTACTCAATAACGTCGCAGGCAAGACAGCCGCAGACACGTTGTGCCAGCTGGACGGCGACTTATCTTTCATGGTGTCGTTGTTGCCTACTATCAAATCGATGAATGAAAAACAAAAGATTAATTTCAAGATCGGCATCCTGCAGCTTGTGTCCCGGATAAAGTTCGGTGAAATACTACATCATCCCTCGGATGGCATGTACGCGTCATTCACCCCTACGACACCCGATCTCGGAGGCTTTTCAGTGTCTAGTCAACCGGCAGTGGTGATGGGCGTTCCAACGTTGCAGCCGTACGTCAATCGCTCGACCATGTCGTTGACACAGCAACATCAGCAGGATCAACACCATCTCTTGCACAAGTCGGCGGTTAAACAGGAGGTGATTGATTCGAGTCCGAGAAAATCATCTCTGGGTTATGACTACGGCACTGACGACGATAGTTGTTGATCAAAATTATGATGAAAACATTCTAAATCGTAAATTTACGCCGACAATAATTTATTATATTTTGTTTAAGACCTTTAACCCAAAACCACGATTTTTTGAGTAAGCATTAGGTATTTTCTTTATTGAGATGTTTTGCCATTTTTTGCACATTGTATTGTATACTATAATATATTATGTTTATGAGTATTGTAAATTAAAATTTATTTTTGTTTCTATACGTTTTTGCGTTTATATTATTATTACAGAGTGTATCGATCCCAAAATGAAGTGTTTAACCAATCATATTGCAAGTAGGTACTATACATAGTGCATTAAAATTCAATAAAACGAGAAAGATTAAAAATCAATTTTGAAAAATTTTCCAGTGTGTAATTACAACGTTCCACATACTAGGTCTTATAAAAATATAAATAATAATAATAATATGTTTATAACACTGCTCCACAGGAATGTTATATAATTACAATTTATAGTAAATTATATTATATTACATTATATGAATACACATATCATATACGCTCGCTATAATATAATATGTAATGGGAAGGTACTATCATCATCTGTAGGTTGTAAAACTATATATACTTTACATATTACATAATATATTACACGTTACTGCTCACTGGCATTCATAAAGCGCGCATAATAATAATAATAATAATATATTATAAATCGTAAATATTGCGAGGTTCAACAACTCCGCCGCCGCCGATACACTTGTAGCGATTAGGAATTATTCATCTCAAGATACAGATCATAGATGTGTATGATTTTAGATCGATTGTATAATATTTCTGTTCGGAAACGCCGTTTTCACGTATGTATAAATGTATGGCGAACGAATAAAATAATAATCCGGAAAAAAATACTGCTATGGCATTTACTATATTCTATTTATTAACAATATAACATATACATGTACATTGTGATTCATGTGCACAAATTGTAGAAAAAGTTTTTTTTATTTCATAAGAAAAAAATAGTAAATAAAAATTGATGTTGTTGGTATACTCGTACTATGCAACTTTATGCGTATATATTATATATTGTATAATATATAGCCATATAGGTATTATGGTTACCTGATGTTTATAATATCGTATCGATAATCGATCAACGTAAACCGCGCGCGATGTTTCAGATCTTTATCGACGCGATTATAAAACCTGTTGATATGTAACGCGCTGCGGACGTACGAGCTCATGCGCACGCGCATGACTCGGTAAAATATCGATTGAGTTGAATAATAATATTTAAATAGTATCCGCCCGTCATACACACACACGTTATTATATATATATATATATATATGTGGATATATTACATATTCGAAACGACAAAACGTTTTTTTTCTTTTTAGTTTCCGTACGCCTCTGTTCACACGATCATTGTGAGAAAACCATAATAATAATAGTAATAATATACAAAACGGATGTTTTAACTTCATCGGTACACCTCTTATACGTGACTGTCATGCCGAATATTTTGCAGAGCAATATTTTACGTCGCGAACCAATAATATATGGACAATGTTGTACATATTTGCAAATATTGTTTTCCTGGACAATATAATTACCTATTTATATTCATGTGACTCGTTTATAAATACCTATTTATTTGCTGCAGTATATAATACAATTCAAATGATTCAAAAATATACAAAAATAAATACATCTTACCCGTCTCTAGTGAAGGTATATGTATATCCATAACGTTAATTATTTAAAAAAAAATAGTATACAAGAGATCAACCACTCCTAATATTCAATCCCTATTCCTCCTATAACACTGACTACCGTTATATGGTATGCAAGGCTTTCGGTATAATAACTATTTAATGATATGTATTATAATATACATATAGGTACTCGAAACGCAAAGATTGAGGCTTTCCTGTGATAGACCCCGCGGGCCGCGGTTGAATTTTGTTCAGAAATATATACATTTCAAACTGTATACATCAATAAAGATGATATGTGTAATATATATGTATGCGTGGTGACAGCGTGCGTGTAACGTATATAATATGTATTAACAAATTGTTTACCGGCAGGTGTGCATATAGTGGCGGTGTCCTGCAATAGTTGGAAAGGATTAATAGTAAACAGAGAGCAGGATACCAAGATAGGTCCGGTCGCCGCGGGTATTTGAGAGCTGCTCTCGGCTCTTTTCGACGTACATCCAGCACCTGATGTATAAAATGTGCGACACACATGCACCGCACAACAAGCTCATAATGTAGCCCGGACAAATGAACGTCAAAAAATAAAGTATAATGAACAATGAAAGAAAACTCGAGGACCTGACAAAAAATCACAATAATAGCATGTGCGCGTGGAATAATGAAAATACGCAGAAAACACGATAGCTGTGACGACTACACGACGACGACCGCCTGTTGGGTGAACACAACACCTGATCATTGTACTTCGCCGCGGGACGTATCGAGTGCGCGCGCGCTCGCGAGGGGCCTAGCCAGCTCTAAAGTATATAAAGGTGTGCGTGGGGGGTGGGGAAGGTGCACTCGAAAAATCTGTCACCACTTACGGTGCGTGCATGTGTATACGTCGGTGTCGAAAACGACAAATCTGACACGTGGAAAGAAGAGAGCGGTGTACCATAATTGTGGGGAAGGAGATAGGGATATAAAAAAAAACAGAAGATAACCGACGGGGCGAGTAGGTCGTATACCGTTGTATAATATTATATATTTGTATGTGAGGCGTTTGGAAAAAAATTAACAAATTCCCTAGCTATATTAATATATATAATATTAGACGGCATACAGAATCACGATTATGGACCACGCGCGAACAGAAAACGTGCTTTTAACTCAAATTGCATTATGTGTTCGCCGCCGCCGCCGGTATGTCGTCGCGGTAGTACAGGAATGAGTAGTTGTAGTAGTGGAATATATGTATAGTTACAGAGAAAAAAATGAAATAATAATAATAATAAAAAATAAACGAAAAAATGTATTTATACTAAATTGCTGATAATTTAATCGGACTGCGCAACTGGCCGAGCCCGATTTCGTTTTTTTCTTTTTATTATTTTTTTTTCATTAGGTACATTATTACGTTTAAACTTGCGCGCACCGGGGCCATAAAAATAAATTGGATCACACAGGGTCCGCCCGGGCGCGAGAGAGACGGCCGTCGAGCGACGTGGATCAGATCTGTCTATATAATATAATATGCGCGAGCGGATTCTTTAATTAGTTGCGCTGTTCACGTACCTATGTATTTGTGAGTGTGTATATTAAGTGTATGAGTGTGCGCTCGCTCCTCCGGTTTTCGATGTTTTTTTTATTCACTATTAATACACATACACACACATACACATATAAATGCATCGTGTGCCATTTTCATACGAGATGCACACAACACGAGTGGTGCACGGTTATAATAATAATAATATTATAGTGGCGGTAAATTAAAATTGATGAAGAAAAAACTATACGTGCATTTCGATAAATTACATGAACACGAATTTAATCGATTTCTACGGGTTCTACTATTATTATTATAACGACGACGGGAATAATATTATAAAAATACATAGTTTAATATACGTGTATATATAAAGAAAAGTTGGACGCCGCCGTTCTCCGGCACTGTCAATTGTTGATCACGAACAAATAAAAAAAAGAAATGGGCATTTTCAAATGTCCCCCGCTTCCCACATACAAACACACACACACACATATATACTCGTATATATATATATTAATATATAGGTAATATTATAATACACAACTGCACCCGCTGTAGCATGGCATAATAATAATAATAATAAAAACAACAATAATAAAAACACACATTGCAAGCACATAATATTATTATTATATAAAAAACGACGGAGACGAAGGAACGCGCGGCGCCCCTTGGGCAAAACGAAACGAGAGAAAAGGTAAAAAAACACAACCGTGAACCGCGAACTTATACACATACTTATCTCCTAGCCGGGATTACATATTATATGCGATTGTCTGTGTGTGTGTGTGTGTGTGTGTATGCATGCACATTACACACACATACACATAAATACCCGTTGCGCGTGTACTGCGGTGCGTACCTATATAATATACAAAAAAAAAAAAAATATATAAAAACAATACGACAACGGTCGGTCTCGTTTCAACTCACACGCGGGGTGCACCCATGTCCTGCAGTAGGTCTTTGTCTCCTCGGGGCCACAAGCTCATTGAACCACGCGCCAGCGCGCTCTCTTGCAGTGCGTATACTGCACATTATAATATTACACATACACACACGCGCGCACGCGTATATTAGCAGACACACGCACAAACACAAATATATAATATTATTGTATATAAATACGCGCGACGAGTACGTTTTATCTCGCATTTCATTTGGTTACTTTACAAATGAAAACGATGTTGAAAATATTAGCATAATGGTGTAATGGATACGGCGGCGGTTGTAGTTGTATACATAAGCGCTACGTACATCCGAGTCTGGTTTGTGTTGTGACCCCGCCACATCCCCCTTCTGTGCCTGCGGATCATTCAACCACCCTCCACCCCGTCAACGGCCGCCGCGTTCTTACCCGCAAATCCTTATGCGCGCCGCCGCCGCCGCCACTACCGCCACTGCCTTCGCATACGCGACTAAGTCTTCGCAGTGGCAGCGGCGGATACACACACATACACACACTATGTATAATAATGCGTAGCGAGCATATTATTATTATTATTATTATACGTGTATACTCGGACTTTGAACGGACAAACGTACAATATAGCGTATATACATAAGTATTATACTTAGGCATATATATTATAATGTCGTGTGGGTAGATACACTGCAGCGGACACAGATGAGCTACCTATACAAAGACTGTTTATATATGTATATATACACGTTACATAATATATTATACTACGATAATAATAATAATAATAATAATAATAATTATCGTATAATGCGCGTGTGTACTGTATTGTATACATATTATATACATTATATGTACCTATTGGAGTACTACTTCGCAACCATCCCTCGTCGTACGTGCGTGCGGCTGCTGCACGTATCGTCGTATATATTTTTAAATTTTTGGTTAATAATCATATTATAATTGTGTGCCATCGCCCGCCCCCATCATATTGTGTAGCGAGCGACCGGGAGGTGTTCCGGTGAAAGTCTCGTCGGCTACCGAAAACCGCGTGAGCCAAACTCAACTATACAATATATAATATAATATTATGTACGAGTATAGACTTTACGAAGAGCCTGTCAATATAGTTCAAAAGCCTGATTGTAAACTCAAAATTCTTATCTATGTGGACTCCTATGTGATTTGTCATGGGGCTGTTTTATAGAATTTACATTTTAATTTGAATGATGGAGAGATTATCTACTATTGTTTTTTTTTAACTTTTAAATTTGGAACGTTAATATATTTTTATAAACTTATGTAAATGAAAATTTATAGTTATGTTTTTCTTGTTTTACGAGTGAGATTTTGTTTATTTTTAATAAAAGAAATTTTAACGAACTTGTACGGAATCGGTAATTACCTAAGGCCATGAGTGGCCTTGAGATAAGAACGATTTAGGTAGATATACGAGTACGTGGTATCGCTTCCATGATATGCGAATTGAAGGTGTATTTACAATTAACTGGTATAGGTTGGTAAATTAATTTATTAACACTGAATTAAATTAATATGTATATAACTTATACATTATGAATATAAACATGGAATAAATTATTTCACAAAACATTAAATTGAAATGATTATCAGCATACACTTGAAATTAAAAGAATAATACACGCGTGCATTCATGATTCATTGATTCATAAAATGAATATACTACACAGTACGACGGATATCCCAACAAAATATCACCGATAAAATATCGCAACAAAAATGTCGCGAAACCAATATATCATAAAGGAATAATATCGCCGTAGATTATTACTGCATTTAGTGAAATCCAAATATATCAATTAAAAAGAATAAGACAGTCAGTTGAGCTGAACGAGTAAAGAAATTAGTAGTAGATTATCATAATCGAGAGTTTGAAGATCATCCTTCAAGGTATTTCATTTAATGTATACCTACTTCCATTCAATAATAAACATTTTTATTATTTATTTTTTTAAATTTTTTTTTTTAATACTTATATGAATTTTACTACATTATACATATTTTTATAATTTTTATCAATTCTACTATATATTTTTATAACAATGTTATATGCTTTGAAATATATAACTGTTTATAACTGTTATAAAATATCAATCAATAATCGATATTATTTATTTCTCATTAAATTACTGGTATATTTCATATTACCTAGCGATATTTATTCTATGCTATATTTTACAAACGATATTTTGTCGGTGATTCAGTACGACGTATCGGTACGGAGCTACAGAACTTCCAAGATTTAAATCGAAATAGAGTATTATTATACTCAGATATCGGATTTTTTGATTTGGTATTAGAGTAAAATCTTGTTGAACACATTCTTTATATTGTAACGTATTATAGTCCAAAAATAATAGGAAATATTTAAAGCATTATTCATAGATCTGGACGATTAGTATGAAACGAAAACGGCGAAACAAATACAGTTTGATCGACATCACGTACGAAGATGACGACTGTTTCCCCAAAACACCGACAGACGAAAAATAAATCGGTCACCCATGGCTAGGTTAAGTAACTGGCATACAATTAGTCTTAACTAGTTCTATACGACATAGCTAGGATATATACGGCATAAATTGAAATTTAGCGTTTAAACACACGCAAGACTTATAGAACACATTACCCTCGAATTAGTTTTATTTTAATTTTAACAACTTCAATAACGCCTTCAATATCAATAATATCATTCAATTTTTTTTCTCTACTGTTGTAAGCAGAAAATGTTTCTAATCGTTATTTGAACGGACGGTCCGCTGTGCCCACCACCGGCCGCCGTTCAGCGGTTAATGTGCCGATATCCCGCCGGTTTGATACTATATACTACATTACTATGCCACTACTGCAAGTGGAGGTTTACTGAAATCGCGATCATCTATTTATGATTTTGTGATATACTTTAAAAAATGTTATTATTGTGATAATAATAATAGAAAACAATCACGTGACGCGACGACGCTGGTGTGACAGCGTCCACAAACAGTCAACTCACACACACACGCGAGAGCTCGCGCGCGCACCGTTGCCGGTTCGGACATCTGCCTACGTCGTGGTCGTGTTGCGTGTACGCCGCCGCTGAGCGCGCATTCCACATCGACGCATTGCATTCCACCGCGCCGGATTCCCCTTAACGCCCGAGCGAGTCGACGTCGCCGCCGTCTTCTCACTCGACGCGGCCGCCTCACTCTCTCTCTTAATCGCCCGTCTTCTGTCCTTCGCCGCGGCCGCTCGGCGATCTTATAATATTATACTCACACTCTTTGCGCGCAGCCATACGTAATATTCGATATTATATTTTTTACATTAAAACGACGATACTTGACCCGAAGCTGATAAGAAAAATTACAGTGAGTGTGTGTATGAGAGAGAGACAGAGAGCCGAAAAATCACAGCAGTGATAGACTGCAGTGTATTACAATAGATAATTATAAATCTTAGTCTACCGCGACCCGACGGATTTACATGATAGAGTTTAGCTCAGACGCAAAGGAACATTATTCTGGCACCACTGCAGGGTCATTATTTTGTTAGTAACTTAATTTTATCCTCGGGAAATTCATTTATTCCCTGTGTAGCAGCGCAGTATTTTTACACCGATACCCCACCCTCCGCATACACCATGTACATATATATACACTTAGTTAATAAATAATTATATGTTTTTACTGAGTAATAGAGTATAACGTAAGTACAAATGTATAGGCAACACAAGAATTTTCTCGATATCATAAAAATAACCAAGTCCCCTCCAAAATGTTATAAGCACATTTGTGACTATATGTTATAAATTTATGATTAGTATAAATTTAATTTATTTTTAAACAACTGTTTACAAAATCGAACTGATATTCGTTAGTGAAATTTATTAGATAAAAAATTATACTGGTTTTGGTTAATTTTGGTTTTTTATAAACAAAATCATTTAGGTTTCAGGTTGACTTTACAAAGATTTTTAAGGGTGTTACAGGTTCTGGTTAATTTTAGTGCAAAGCTTTGGTCGTTACTAATATCATAATAATAATAATAATAATTTTATCTCGTCTCAGGTCTGATGCAGCGGCCGGCGAGCGGATATATAATAACAAACGTACGTGTAATAACGTAGGTAACGTAGACACGCGCGTGCAATGCGTAAAAATAAAAATAATATAATATTAATGCGTACCTATACGCGAAGAGGAGGTATACTAGATAGACAGCGTACCGCGGATCAAGTGTGAAATAGTCAGCCTCCGGCTACTATATAAACGAATAGCCCAACGCATATGCGGCGGCGGTGGCAGTTAGGCCAAATACCGCAGATGAATAATAATAATAATAAAAATCGTCGTCGTCGTCTCATATAATATGAGCGTGTGTACGCGGCGCTCGCGTTGAGTAGCCGAATTACACCATGTATAATATACCTATATAGGTACATAATATATACCTTCGCACACTCCGTATGTGTGTATAATGCAATGCCAGAGCTAGGCAATATCGCCTCCTCGTAATAATAATAATAATAATAATATTAAATTCATCTTCTCTCCGTTTCGGAATACCACATCGATCCGCGAGATTTATGAACGCCCACCCCTTCCCCTCCCCACAACCCCCGCGGCATCAGAGCATAGTTGAATAATATATATATACGTATATTATATTCCTCTAAAAGCGGCAATAGTAGTAGTAGGAATAGAAGTTTTTTTAGTTTTTCTCATTCGTGATGCGGCGAGCGGGAATACAAATAAGACAAATTTTAATTGATTTCACTATTCCATCGGGCGCGTGTAGCAGCAGCAACAGTTTCCGTTGCCGAAGACAGTATATATAATACATAACATATTACATATGTGTAAGTTTGTATATGTGTGTGTGTGTGTTTTTATACATGAGAGACAGAGATTTAAACGGTTTTTTATTATTATTATTTTTTTTTACCTTGTTACCTACACGGGGCGACGACGACGAAACGATGGCCGTCTGCAACAGTGGCCAGAATAACTGCTGCACACGAGTACATATAAAGGAACCTATCTTGGATTTCGTTTATTTATGTGCACGTATACGGCTCAAGGGCAAAAGAACAACGTAACTACAAATTGGTACGATCGATATTTGCTTTGAGTTTGAAACGGCGGAGGACGAGCGCATACATTTATAATATATATAATATTATATGTACAAATAAAATATCACTGCAGAAAATTACATTGATGATCTGTGAATCTCGCAGGCTTTGCTACAACGCGATTGTTCACATGCGATCACAGAGACCGCGTTATAACGGCGGGATCGATCGCCAAAGGGGTGATATATGCTCCCTCTAATAGAAATTACCGGTGGGTGAGGCAAACATGGACGAAATGATTATCTCGCATCGGCCGCGGAAGCGGTTTTAACGACCAAAAAGGTATAGGTAGGTAGGACGTAGGTAGCATAGGTAATGAACTTACTAAAAGCGATTAACGCGGCGCGGCGGCATCTTTAGTTCGTTCAAAAACCCATTATAACCATGGTCGAGAAATTAGTGTGGGGAATACAGGTGCAGCAAGCGGAGGGTACCGTCATTAGTCACGGTTTTTTCTTTTCCCGTCGCCAAAACTGCATACGTTTATTCGGTGTCATTATAGATTACTAGATCAAGACAGAAAACGATAAAAATATAAGGTTTGTACTGTTTGTAGGTATATTAGAACGAATTAATCTCATACACTAGTTGACCGGTTTAAATAAAAAATATATCATAGGGCGTTATATTTTTAACCCCTATAGGTCGATAAAAAGTGGCTCACGCATAAATTTCATTTTGATTTACGAAAATCGAATATTTTTGTTTATCAATTGATTACAAGAATAGACTCAATGTCTACGAAATAAAATTGTCAAAATTTTCAGAGTTTGCTCTTAGAGCTATCAAGAAAGTTAAGAACAGTTTGAATCAAATTCGAAAAAAAGTGTGGAATTAGTTAACCTAACCTAACCCTTGAACTAATAAAACTACATAAAAACCAAGATTTACCGCGATATGGCACCATATTTTATGTTTATTCATTTTTTTTGCCTGATGAAGTCGGCTTATATAATTCTCTATTACTATAATATTACTATCATTATTTGTTGTTATCTGATGGTCCGTCTGTTTACGAAACCGTTACAATATACCTTTTGACAATATATCATAATATGTACCCGTACCTAATAATAATAATGGATAATAACGAAATTTTGACGGCGCGCTTGATGTTTGTGAAGAACACGCGAGTCGCAGGAGCTGCCTTAAGGCAGCTTTATCGTTGGAACGGCTACTGTGCGTGTGTTATGTCCTCACCCCCCTCATTACACTACAATCGATCAATCGCTCACACTTGCCCGCCCGCCAATATATAATACCAATATTGTATTTTAACGTAGAACTCTTAAGATTCGCGTGCGCGTCGAATTCGTTACTGCGACCAACCGACCATATTATATTATAGAGATACGCAACTATTACATGTTAAGCAAAAATCACTTATGGCGGTGGCTGCGAACTACTATACATAACAAACTCGCCATTATATTCGATATAATATATGTATCGTCATCGCGTGATCGTTGGCACAGTGGCGTGGTGAACTTGAAATTGTTCAGAAGCTATTAAATATTTAGTCTAATACCCCATACCAGCCCGCCCACCAAAAACCAGATAAAGGAATTTTCTGTTTTATTTTTAATTACCCATATCGTAGTAAATACTAAAATACTTAAGTTAATGCTTAAAAATAAGGTTCCAAAACATACAATGAGAATAATTTACTACTATGCGCTGTATCAATCAAATTGCCAGTATAATTTATTGGTGTGGAGTGGTCTTCTTGGCAACATACTAGATGCACTAATATTGTTAACCAAAATAATATTGTCAAAATGTGTTTAAATAAATGTACTCTTAAAAGATCTACGAATAAAAATTACAAAGAATTTGGAGTTTTAACATTCGTACTTACATAAAAAAATTATTTTTATGTTTTTAGTTTAAATTAGATAATCATTTAAATAAGAAATTAGGTAGATTTTAAATATTACGATTCTTTAGTGCAATGTGTCTATAAATCTTATGTAGATATTATTTGGAAAAATAAATATTGGAGTAAACCTTTTGTTTATGTTAACAATTCTGTTTTATTTAATTATTTTTATTTTTAATTTGTTATGTTTTATTATATTTAAATTGTGTTTATATATTGATTTATTTTACTGTTGTTATAACTTGTATTTAATAATTAAATAACTCCCTATCGCCAACACAAGCTGCAAAGCTTGAAGGAGGTTACTCAATCAAAATTGCAACTTCATAATATCTAATTTTGTAATAAAAAAAAAAAAAAAATGTGTATAAATATATAAAAAAAAGTATATAATATAAATTATATGCGGGTTTGTGTGTAAAACGTCGTCGAATGGCACACGGACATTTCAAGGTTATCTGGATTTATACATCGTGAGTCGCGACCGCGCACGCCGCCGGGGCCGCCTAGCCGTTTCTTCTGTTTATTCAAATACCTCCGCGAGTCAACTCGCACGCGCAAGCGCGCACCCACCGCCCGGCTTGCCAATGTAATACTATTATATAGGCCTCTCGCGCGCTTCACAGCCGTTTTCCCGCACGTACAAGTAATATAATATTATCATGTGACTACTGCCGCTGGACCGGCGACGATTGGACGACCGCGGTGATGGCCGGTCTACGGACTATACGCTATAATATATTATTATTATCATTATTACGATTGTTATTTCTTTTGAATCCCGGTAAGACACAAAATACGATAATTGCTAGACATAGATAAATGCGTTATATAATTGCGTTCATATATAGAATGATTGAAATTTGGTACGGTTGAAAAATACTTGAAAAATAATGTGAAAACAATATTTCTTGATATAATTTACACTAAAAGCTCGTACAACGTTAATTAAAAAATACTAGAAAATTCTATAGAAAAAACGTTTTAAAAATGGAAAATAAACGTTTCATTTTTGAGTACGTACCTATATGTTACATAAAACGAATCAGGTATAAACGTATAATGCGCATTGTCTAAGAGCGCCCAAAAAATTATACATTT
Organism: Melanaphis sacchari; assembly: GCF_002803265.2. Taxonomy (NCBI): domain Eukaryota; kingdom Metazoa; phylum Arthropoda; class Insecta; order Hemiptera; family Aphididae; genus Melanaphis; species Melanaphis sacchari. Next base: position 1,453,786 of record NW_020271380.1, on the reverse strand, counting down.
CGTGTTAAAATATGATGATATATTTATTGATTTATAAGTTATATAAAATCGATGGAAGCCACAGTTGAAAATTACAAAGAGGTTTTTTTAGACACTAGTATTAAATTACCTGCTATTAGATTTTCGTATTTTTACTTTTCTCAATCGACTATCATCGACTATTTACATGATCGAAAAAAAACAAACAGCAACAAACTCATCCCTACGCGAGTCACATAAATATTTTCTTCGTGACAACTGTTACGAGGAAATCAAATACCGATAAAATGGATTAAACCTATAGAGTAAATGAGTGGTCGATCAAGGGGAGGTCTTATAATACTTGCACGTATAACATTATATTTACGGTTTATAATCCAAACTGCAAAATGACGACGATGATGCCACAGCTGCTGCTACGGATGGAGAGAAGAAGGGTAGGACTAAAAGAGAAGAGAAAAAAATTACATTAAAAACCAGATTGAAAAGCCCGAGGCGGATACCACTAAATAATAATAACATCATATTGCAGTGATTGGATTTGTATCTCCGCCACCTCGTCCTCCGCCCGAAAGGCCGGTGTACCGTTTCGCATACCCTACCATTAGAATGCTTCTAATTATTTTCCTATCGAATGTTATTAGTTATGTATTCGGTGGCGAAGATATCGCAAAATTTTTTCATTATTATTATTATTAGGTATGATCAAGCAGCGACTATATTATGTTCTCGTATACCTATATATAGTATAATAAATTAAAACCGGAATCGATCTATAAATAATATATATTAAAATAAAATATAATATGAGATGTACTCACTACAAAACATATGCGATAAAAACGAAACATTGTCTACCTATAAAAATAATGGATAAGACGAAAAAAATTGTTAACGAACCTAAAACTTCTATTCATGACGTGCGATGCACCAGCTATTATACGAATGTAATATGCCCCCGCGTGCAGATGTACCTATATAGATAAACGCTTGCAAACTACACACACAAACAACTGGAATACACTAACTAGTTTATGTGTATATAGGTGTGAAAACGATTACGCGGCCGTTGCATTCTTATGCGACCGGATAAAACGACCACGTCGGTATATTGGCTACATATGTGCACTGCTGCACGGTCGGTAGGTCGCCCTGCGCGCAGTCGCAACTTGCGACCCGGCACATATTACAGGTATTATATTAAATTAAATATATATATATGCCTACACACTGCGCTGCACATGTGCAGACCGTGGCTATCATGCGATCATCTCACGTATTAAGTAATTTATAGATAAACCGTTTTCCGCAGTGCAGCGCTATTGAGATGATCGCGCACTAGATAACAGCGTTGCTCGTAATCACTTTCACGATTCACGCCGAGGCTATTAATCTAAATAACGAGTTTTACCCCTCAAATCGCGTGGCGGATATAGGTGTACCTATATATATATATATATATATATATATATATATATATATATTGTGTATACGGCATCCGCGACAAAGCGACATCAACGATATTTGCAGTGTCGAACACACACACACACACACATACATTTGTAGATCGTTTATAATACGCACTACGTATTTTCCGCCACCGGGCTTGAATGACGACGACTGTGGTGTAGATCTCTCGGCCATATAGATGACGACGCACGACCCCGCGACGTTATTATAATATATAATATAATATGTAATGGCATATACTATAATATACATACGTATATATAGGGACTGAGATATGTAAGTACAACTGCATTTAATATCTATGTATAATAGTAATGATACCATTGAATGCACCCTATATATCCTGTAAGTTGCGCATGATCATTACCTAAAATGCAATGCGTTGCTGCAGGTATAATGAACGCATACATAGTTATCATATTATACTAATGACACGAGATACGGCTATTATAATAATAATAATAATAATAATATGAAGATATAACTGTCGTCGAGACGTTGCGCGAGACCAGCGGATGCTGCTGCTGCTGCAACTGGCGGTGGCGACCGCGCGCGCGTTCGCACATAACCGGTCCAATGACATTATTACCGCCGTTTCCCCCAACGTCTCTCTCACCCGTCTGTATTATTATTTTTAAAAAATATCATTTTTCATTCAATTTATGTAATATATTTATACACATGTTAGGATCGACCAGAGAAAAATCACACTCGCGAATTAACTGCAGGCGTCTGCTACCGCCGACACCACGTCACCAGTTTATAATACGATAATCGCTAGTATATATATATATATATATATCCTGTACTCTACCCGACTTATATACGCGCCGCACATATTATAATAATACATAAATCCACGTCAGACACAATACATAAATTTATAATTATTATGCGTACAGGGTGATCCTTTTGTCGTGGTGAACCAGGCAAAATATTTTAATTTGGAAAATGCAAGAATTATTTTCATGATAATTTATTCAAAACGTTTAAAAACATAATTTATTAACTGTTTAAAATTGTTTTACGATTATTTATAACTTATTGATATTATAATCGTTCTTAAAATATATAATTGGTATTTTGTACAACAATATAATGTATTGCAATGAATAAGGTTTACCCTGCTGATGTATATATTATACAACGATGACGACCGCTGCAACGATTCTATCACTTCTTACACCGACCCATCCATTTATAACCATAACCGATACGAGTCGCATATCATTATTATAGGTATATAACATAAATATTTGATGTGCCGCAAGCGAGCTAATTATTATTAGTTGTGTGACATATTATTTTGCGCGCAATGTTTTCGTAATTTTTTTTCTATGGCACACGATAGTGCAGTTTATATACTACATAAACCTAACCAATTTATAAATAAATATATATTATATGTATTGTTCATCTACGTATATACAAATATATATATAGTACAATAGTACTATGTACATAGGTAAATTTAGTTATCTTGCCAGTGTCATGGATGGAAAGTGGGCGGAGGAAAATGCGTCTTTGTGCACATATAATATTATGCATTCTTTAATATTGCGAGCGTGTATTTATTTATATGGAGCTGCTGCTGATACTGTGTGGTCGCGCGTTCTCAATGAAAGTCTCCGATTGATTGGTTTCGATTCCGTCACGTAAGCGCGCGGGTAATTAACAGTATAGCCTTGATCGAAATTTTAATATTAATGTCCTACACTCGTTTGCTATATAATAATATTATATACATACGTACACGCATTTATTATGTTACATAAGTAATAAGTATATATGCGTGTGTATATGTGTATGTAAGCGTGCGTTGTACAGAGATATACGACGTCCGTCAATAAATATTTTTTCTTATTATTGTTTTTTTTTTCATTTCATGAATGACACATATTATTATTGCGTATTTACCACGGTTATCCTGTATATGTCTGTGGTAATACAATATCGTATTATGTATACATCAGCTTGGAGCGAAAACAGGTGCGTTTTATTATTACTTTTTTTTCTATCTTTATATGTTCTTTTGCGCAATCTAACGGAACGCGCAAGCGGAGGCCGGAAACCACTTGCACGTATAGCTTTATTATTATTATATTATATTGTCCGCAGAACTTTTTTCTATCTGTAAAATATATACGCACAAATACACATACTCGTTTGTATGTATAAATATGGAGAACGAGTTGGAGATAGTGAGAGAGAGAGAGTGCTGGCACGGAGAGCCAGTCGCGCAACCCCACGACACGATTTTCTGATCTAAGCCCACGCGCGTTATATTAAATATATTATTATAATATAATATTATTTTCGTAGTAACCATTGCGAAACACAGCCGGGTAAAAAAGGGCGATTTATGTATAAAAATATTTACGTTTAACTGTATTTCTTAAACTTTTAAATTTCGATTGTGACGTATTACGGGTTGGTTCTCGAACGAAAACAAAACGTCTTAACATGAGTCTTATTTATTGATTTATTTATTTTTACTTTTAACACCCGTAAAATAATAACAACGTCATTAAACGCGTTCTATTAATTTTATTATATTCCCGACTCGCGCGCGCCGTCCACTCTATGAGAAGTTTACATGGAACCGACTTCACACAGTATGCGGTCACCAGTATCGATAAATTATGATGACAATTACCGACAGATCTACCTTGGGTGGCCAATGGTCCTCAGCTGTTTATTTAATTTTAATTTAATATATCTACGTACTGTGGGTTCGATCGATCAGTTGGGTATAATATCCGTGCATAGATATAGGTACTCGTACTATCTACCCATACCTGTTGCAGCTCTCTTGATCGCACGTGTCTCATCTAACTTAAACCTAACCATCTCAACGTGCATTAACCTATACAATAATAACGACAATAGACAGTTATCTGTGAATGTTTATAGACTCGTTCACTTTTCTTCATATATATACACGTGCATGCGATATATTATATAAATACAATATTATAATATCTTTCCCGATAATTTTTCGCCGATACGGCGCAACAACGAGAAACACGCTGCAGTTCACTGGCACACATCACGCTCGTAATGTGCACGTAAACATCAATTTTGTATGTACGCTTATATACGTATGTATAATATTATATACGCATACCTATATTAAAATACGACGCGGCAGACGACGACGACGACTAAAACTATACGACAGCGACGACGACGGGGACCCATGCGGTGAGACCCGGTCGTGATATATATTCACCGGCAAATCCGACCGATCGACCGACACATATCGCCGCCCCCTCGGCACAGTCTCGTTTCGCATGTACGTTGTAAATATACACATACATATATCATTTTTTAAGACTATCCGTGCAGTATATTATATTATATATATATAGTCATTGTAAAATATGAAATATCATCGTCACCCCGGCCGACGGTTTAATGAGCGAAAATAAAATCGCCGGAGCGACACACCTCACGCGTGATACTCGTCTATGATTTTCGCTGCACTACAACATATTATAATAATATTAATATTATTAAAATGTTTATGTTGTAGCAGTCTTTCTATGGCCGAAATTGCTTTCTATTCATGTACGAATAAAAGAACGCCAGACTCGGACGTATATCATGTAGTCGTACTTTCGTAACCCAGCTCATCCCTGCAGCAGTAAACCTTAAACCAAGAGAAAAATGCACTTGCACCCACCTGTTCTATACTAGCTTGTTTGTGTGTGTGTATAATATTATATTATACAACATTGTGGTATAATGAAGTTTAGCTGGATCGCGCGTGGCTCATATGCTTCTATATACTTGCAGCTACATATAGCTACATATGTACCTATATTCAATATTAGTATAATATATAACAGCGGAACAGGAATTCGACGAGAATATGTATATTCCACCGAGTCAGGTATAACATTTAAATACGCACCGTGTGGTATACCTATACATAATATTATAAACCTATGCTATACAATCGAAGATATGTAAGTATACGCGCATAATAAATACGTCGCAAATGTAATATAGAATTCCAAAGTCAGTCACGACCAATGCATATAACGCGGGACTACTATATAGATGTATCCGAGCCGCGTCGTGTACTTGCGAGTATATATATATACACGCGCGCGCGCGCGCTGGTCATTTATAAATATACATAATAGGTAGGTGCACGTCGCGAGTTAGCCCAGCGTAGGGCTGGTAGTACTGCAAAACTGCTAAAACGGCTCGGCTGGCGTTTAAGTCTCTCGCGAGAGACCTCAGCGGTGTGTATCCACTTGCTGCTGCTGTTGCAGGAATGTCGTCGTCGCGAGAACACTATATACACATACAAATATGTGCGCCCGTATATAATATTATTATTTCGTAATAATATTATAAACGTGCAGAGCTGGCGATCTTCTCGGAATGGTACACTATAATAATAATATATTATTATAGATGTGTTTATAGTGAGTTTACCGCAAAATAGAATACGAGCGAATTAAAGTAATAGCAATAGGTAAAACCTATAATGGACGTAAACTATATTTTATATAGCCAAAAAGGATTTATCGCGGTCTATTGGCGGTCTTATCATGAAAAACCAAAGCGCGTGTTTAATAACGAGCCGATATCGACCGGACGTGGCGTTGTGATTTATATACCAATAGCTGGCGGCTTGAGGAGGGTCCGCGCACCATAAAGATTGCAGTTGTAGTGCACCCACACTAGCGATTGCGGTCGATTATTATTATTATACAATGAATCTGCACTATCGATCGTAGTCGTGTGATCAACTACCGTGGTTTATTATATATTATAAATATATATAAGTGGTCTATTTGTTATTGTGAATTATTACGTTGTTACGCAGTATATAATATTAATATGATAAAAAATATATAAAGTATATCGTTTATAACAGCGTGGGCGTTTTCAGCAGATCAACGCGACGATGCTATTTCACCGGATAAAGTATCTTCTCTCTTTTTATTATACACAGCATTGGCGCCATAGGCAGAAACTGAGTAGAAGGTTTAACGGGGCTAAATCAGTAATGATAAAACTTTCATCTAAGAACATATCTTTCTAATTAGTTTAAAGTAATGGTTTACAAATGCTAATATATAACACACAATACACGCATATACTAAAAAATATATAATATACTGGTATATTATACGGGACTGAAATAAATCACACTCGTGTCTCTTATGGCGTTTACAATGAGGTTATTTTTCCAAGCTTAGAGTGGCGTTGTGCAATTAAGCATATTTTTAATTTCAGCCCCCTCTAAAATAGTGACAAAATTTCCAATATTGGCTCCACTTCATTGATATAATAATTTTATATATTATTAAACTTTGCTGCAATCGGTTGTGACACATCTGCAACTATTTCTCATATATATGTTTAAATAGGAAAAATCGGACATGGTATACTGTAGGAGAGCAGCGTAATGTGTTCTATTATATATTATATTATTTACGCGTTTATAGACTTCCATTAAAATTCCGCGTGAACCCGATAAACAACGGGAGGGCGCCCGGTAGAGAATAAAGTGCAAAGTGTGTCACTATATTATATATTAAATGTTTCCTTTATATTGTATATTTTATTGTAGGTAGCGCTGACAATGGGACGGAAGACGCGCGCGCGTATAGCTCTTGGGGCGCCGCTCGCCTGTGCCGTATAAACATTATTATAATATATAACTAGGTAATAATATATAGGTAATATATCGACGTCGTGGATATGCCGTGCGATTTACGATCGAGATCTACGGCGGTGGCGATGATCGTCAAGTATAATACATTGTGTACCGCCCGCGCTAATAACAATAATCGTCACTATGTCATTGTTATAGTAATAATAATAATACTGTATTGCACGGCGCACCGTCATCGGTTTTGTGATATATCGATTCGAATCGGAAACGTATACGATGATAATAATAATAATAATAATAATAATAATAATAATAACAATAATAACCATAATGTCGTATGTTACCTACACTATATATATTATATGATCTCTCATAAATGTCGCGTATATAATAATAAAACAGTGGAACCTCCTCTCGAGTGCCCGATAAATAGGTACGCCCATAGCGGCGCACACACAAACATTGTTTGCAGAGTAAAGTTTACGACCGCGGACGCGGGCACGGTCGATTACGGTTTAATTAAACTGGTTGCATTCCGGTCCAAACACAAACGCCGCATAATATGTGGTACGTAAGGAACCCACAATGAAACGCGTGCGCGTATATTATAATCACAGTATCATTCGATTCGACTATATGGGTGTATAATATTATTATTATTTATATTACTATTATTATTATTAAGAGCTGTGCGAGCATATAAATCTCGAAAAACAGTCGACGGCTGCAAACGGGTTCTCGCCACGATGACGAGCACGATAATTACAATAATAATAATAACACTACCGACTATAACAATAACGTCCGTCGTAAAAGTTAAAATTCGTTTCGTGTATGCTTCCACGACAGTTATATCCACATACACATTATAGGTATATTTATAGCGATAAAAACGTCGAAAAACTGCACTCCCACAAAACTAAGTATATTGTGTTGTGAACACACCGTCATAATCGATCTGTTCAGTATTTTGTTAAAAAAGAGTAGTTATATTACCACGGGTTTGAATTTATGTAGATAATTTAATATACATAATATCATAATTAATGATTATAAATATGTCGATCAAGTTGATCTCCATCTAATATTTATTTCTGTATACATCCTATCCGACCGAAACCTGACGTTTTTCAGATTTTAACTCCATTCAGGGGGATGAACACCACTCACTCGATGTAATTTATCACAATTGACAAATTTTTTTCATTTTAATCAATTATGAGAATTAAATTTCGAAATTCAGTAAAAAATAACTGAGTATTGTTCATTTAAAAAAGTCAGATTCCTGTTTGTAAGCTTGTAGTTTACAAAAAAAATAGTATATTTTGTGTACTTTTATAAAACACACTTCATTTTTCTGTTTAGATTTTCTTGTATTTTTTTTTTTTTTTGAAAATATACCTATTCATTTTTAATAAATTTAATTTAATCCCGAGAGGTTTTGCTTATAGATTGGGTACTGAAATATTGCTTAAAACTTATATAATAAACGTACAAATAGACGAATGTTAAGCACTTACCTTGAGGACACACGATCCGACAGCTCTATCTTCTGACACGTCCACGTTGTAAAAACTCTGGTCAAATATCGGCTCATTATCGTTGAGGTCGTGTATGGTCACGTGCACCGTAGTGGTGCCGGTCAGCTGTTGAGGTCGACCGTTGTCGACGGCCAACACGACGAACGTGGGCTCGGGGTCGCGCTCGCAGTCCATCCGGTCCCGGGTGGCTATCACGCCGGTCAGCGGGTCCACCTGGAACCACGGTGGCGGCGGGTCGCGCATCTTGTACGTGAGTGCCGCGTTATCGCCCTCGTCCTCGTCAGTGGCCACCACCCGGGCCACGGACGTGCCCGGCTCCGCTGGGCGCTGGAGAACACGGGTTGCTGCTGATGTCCGTCACCAGCAGATGAAACGTTCGACGCATGCAGTGTGGGCTGCCTGTATCTGTGGCGACACATCAGTGGCACAATGAGACTCGTGGTCCAAGGGCAGCGCCACGATCACCAGATAGATGATGTTGTCCTGCGTGGTCAGCCCGAAATGGCCGTCGCCACCTTGCAACGTCACGTTCACGTCCGAGTACTCCTGCTTCGAGTCCGGGTCGTGGACGGATATGCGGGCGACGAACTCGCCGGGTTGTGCGCGTTCCGAAATCTTTGGCGTCGCGTCGTCGCTCAGAAATATCACGTTGATATCCGGCTGGTTGTCGTTGACGTCGGCCACACGCACCGTGACGAACGCCGTCGTCTCCAGAGGCTGGTCGCCTCGGTCCTTGGCCACCACCACCAGTTCGTGCACCTCGCGCGTCTCGTAATCTAGCGGCCGGTTGACGGATATAACTCCCGTATGCCTGTCCACCGTGAAGTAGCCCTCCTTGTCGCTCTGTCGCCGACTAATGGAGTACTCGACCACGCCGTTGTCGCCGTCGTCCACGTCGGTGGCGTGCACCTGCAGTATGCTCGTCGACACAGTAGCGTTCTCCGGCACGGTAGCGTAGTACCGGCTCTGGTTAAACGTGGGCTGGTTGTCGTTCACGTCCAACACCGTCACGTTGACCGTCATGGCGCCTTTGAGTGGTGGCAATCCGCCGTCGTACGCCTCGATCACCAGATGATAAGCGGCCGTCGTCTCACGGTCTAGGTAACCGTTGATCTGTAGGTCCAGGTACAGCACGTCGTCTTTTTCGCGATGTGATGACAGCCTGAACGCGTTGTTCACGTTACCGGCCACGATCGCGTACCGCTGCGTATTGTAAGGTCCCAGGTCCAAGTCCCGCGCCGGGTTCAGCGTCCGTTTCGTGTCCCGCGGCGTGTTCTCCGGGAACTCGACGTGCATGGACGGGCTGGGAAACGTGGGCGCATTGTCGTTCTCGTCGATCACGCGCACCACCACGCGCACGTTCTCGCCGCTCAACGGTATCGCCACTAGCGTGTACGACGCCCGAGTCTCCCTGTCCAGTGGCACTCGCGTCCTTATTTCGCCCGTGTTCTGTTCCGTTATCAGGTCGGTGTCCACCGCGCTACCCGGCACCGGCACGATCAGGTACGGCGGCCCGCTGTCTTTGGACCCGTCGCCGATGAAACCGATTCGGGTGCCGACCGGCGCCGACTCGGACACGTCCAGGTGCCGTTCGTGTTCGCCGGCCACCGCGGCTACCGCCGCCAACAGGCACAACCATAGCGGCAGGCCCATCGCCGTCGTTTGATTACCACCGCATAGTCAACCACCTACAAATAATCGATTGGATATATCAATAAACAGTTATTTTAATTCATTCAAATAATATTGCATGCAGTTGGTTAGGTTGGGAAATAGCCTATATGTATATGTACATCGTATAACAGTAATGAAATAATTAAGATTTATACTGTATGGTGAAATGGCTAGTTCATAACAATTTTTTTTAAATTTTTATTCATGTGACCAATGTCAATCCTATATTGTTCGATTTTCGTGAGTAACCTATAGGGTTTGAAAAATGAGGCAAAGAATACTTCTCAAATCTCAAAAATAATGTCTATGTGAAATATTTCATACATATTTTTTCAGTAGTTTCGAAGTCTACAAGACTCGTGTACAATAGTGCATTCATTTTTGAATAATATATAGAATCTATATATAGATATACGAGATGCAGCGCAAAGAGCAATCCGCCGCATAACGAGAACGGGGCCGTCGTCTTCGTCTACATAATATTATTATATAATACAATCGTATATAGCTGATGTATCCGATGTTGCCGCAGACGGGTCTGAATAAGAAGAATATATCTCCAAAGAACGAGTCGAAGGAAAAAGTTGTGATGCAAGATTAGATTTTGACGACGGCGACGAGGGGAACAATGAGATAGGAGATCGCTTTCAAATTTAAAACTTCACACTTGTCAACTGAATCGTATTTTCATATACTTATACAAAGATATATATTATATTAGTTCGTCTTGTATACGATTGTTATCTATATATATATATATATATATATATATGTGTGTGTGTGTGTGTGTGTGTGTATTATTATCATTAATCATCATCATTGCCATCGCCGTCATCTGTCCGTCGGACAGCCTATTTTATGTGTTCCCAACAAATCTATTTTCGATTATTTTGTATTCATATATTTTATTCGTTATGACGATTATTCCTAAAGATGGAATTATAGAAATATATTTAATATCGTTGTGGCAACATATATTATTGTATACGCGAGTTTTCTAGCCACAAGTGAATTTCGTCGGAAACACTGCACAACTATAAGAGACAACCAATGCGCGCCGGTGTACGATATCCGACGAGCCGACGCATATTGTAAGTATTATGTTGTAATATAGTCGCCTCAGCACGGCGAGATTCGATGCGATATATATATTATTAAAATACGTACACGCGATGAGAGACACGATTCCGGGAAGAATAATATTTATCACGTTTGCCAACGTAGTGTGTGTGTGTGTGAGAGAGATGTCCCGACAAATAACTCAATTCTCGCGAGACTGGAATATAAATTATTCAGCACAAACGCGCTGTAATACAGGTAGGTAGGTATAGTCTTTTCGCGGTCATTATAAATTGTACACACTCACACACTTATAAATCGTTTAATTATACCATCGATACACGGCCGGATACGCGATGAGGAAAACGATTAGTGGGTGATGTACTGCAGACACACGGAGATCACCGGTGCATTTAACGTTGTTATATTAATCATTACTCCGTCTTCGGTTCGATTTCGTAAAACTGCACGCGAACAGTTCAAAATATTTCACATTGACGATTAAGTGATTGCACACGTAGTGCCGCCGCATATAGTCATAGGCTTTCTGTCGACTCGTTAACGCAATAATAATTATTACATCGACCTATATAAACATATAATACGCGCGGACGCGATCTTTCGTGTTCAAAATAACGGTCGGAACACAGACACACAGACCCACACGCAAATTTACGCACACTTAAATGATAATTCACTGAGTGACGAGCCTACAGCGCGAGTTTATTTATTTTTTCACATGTTATGCGCGTCGTGTCCGTATAACGTTATAATATTATAATATACACGTAGAGGCGTTACGTGCATATCAGATTCGTGTGGGTACACATACCCCGTGCAGATGCAGTCGGAGCAAAACAATTATTATACCGCAGCGGCAGCGCGCTGCTGACCGTAGGAAAACTCCTCCCCGCGGTCACCATTTTCATTACTCAAAACTACTGATGAATAACAATTATTATCCTTTGCCCTGTTATTAAATTATTATTATTAGTATACTTGACAGACCGAACGCCGCGCGTATTTGCTGCGCGCGTATACCTACCTATACGCACACACGCGCGCGTATGCACACACACATACATACACACACACATATACCAGCTATACTTAAACGCGTTTACACGTTCGCCTGAAGATGTGTCTTTCTCTAATAATATTGTTACATCCAATCACTGTATTTCAGTCGTCATTGTGCATATCATTATTATTACCGCATTAACTTTTTTACGAAATTCACGATCATTAAGACCATTGAGAAGGCGGCGGCGGGAGGTCAACGGTAGTGCCGTCTTACGGGTAATTATGCATTAAACGTTTAAAAACCGATGTATAAAAAGATAGCTGCAATTACATGAATAGTCGGGGGAAATCGATTATTCGTTTAGAAAAATTGGCCATATCGATTAAGAAAAATGAATAAGTGCCGTCGAACATGTGCACATTACATGCATATATATATTTCGCGAAAACCATATTAAAGACAGTATTTGTCGACGGAGACACGGTGGGATAACCGTGTTACATGCATTATAACGTATATAATATGCATAGTATTATATATCTATTTAAACCATGATTTATGTACTAATTAAGCATAATATATCTACCTACGTTCTGCTTGTGAATAATGTCTAGACCGTGTAAATGCACAAACACTTCTAACGACTCATAGTCGATCGGAATCAACGACGAAACGCGCACGACAACGGCTATGAAACATAGAAAAACAATAATAATCACTTAGGATTTGCCACGATATGGCAATAAGGTATATGATATTGATATAGCTTTGGTTTCTGCGTACAGCAAATACGGTGATTCACGCGTATTCCAGGCGGCAAACTATTACGCGTCCTCCTTTCTAAAAATATTGTGTTATATTCCCATAAAACTTGAAAATTTAGCTTTGAGAAACTTTCTCTTTTAAAAATACATGATTTTCCGATTCGGACGCTTTCACGTCGTACTGATAAACGGAAAAAGCGCCGTATTACATCAACAAATAGTGCGATAATTTTTTTCGTTTATGCCGATTATACATAAAATTATGGATTATGAAGATTACGTATCATTATAGTACACCTACTAAATAACCACAGAGGCGGCTTTTTTTTATCATGAGCGTCGTCATTACATAATACATATCAACGAAAATTATACCGTTTTTTGATACTATTATTACATACTCCATACGTTTCACACGCGCGGATCTCCGATTAATTATAAATATAGACAAACATAATGATATTAAACATTATTCGAAGATCATCGTCTAACGATAGTTCGTGACCAGGCACACAGTTCCGGGTGCCAACTGTCCGTGTAGAAATAGTTAATCGATTTTTACGTGAACCGTCGATATAGACACTCGGTATCGCAACGAGGGAGTGCAGAGAGAGTGGTTTAGTCCATTATTGATATGGCGGGCGATGTGTAACTATATCGTTGGTTTGTGAGAGCGTCTAAATACTGACATAAGTTATATATATATATAGAAGAAACAGTACATAATTTTAATAATAAATATTGGAATTTCGATAGATGCGCGATGAATATTATTCTACGTTAAACTGGTTTCAAGAAAAAAATCGTAATTCACTATATATTATATCAGCGGTGGTGGAGAAAGACGGAATATTTAATGCACTATACATGTTATACATAAAAGATACGTTTCTAGCCCGAAAAATCAAACTTCGTTGTATATATATATATATATATTGTTATTAATAATAATAATAATAGTAATAATAATGATAGATACCCCCGACAGTCATTGAAACTTTAATTAACAAAATAATAATACCTAATATTTTAATATTTGTTATTAGACATTTAAATTATAGAGGAGGGATAAGAACTTGACAAATGAGAAGTCGATCTTTTTGCAGATAGTGACGAATCACTGTAATATTGTCCAATACGGATATAAATAATACTGCAGGTCACATAGTATTTAAAAAATAATACCATACATTTTTGAAAATATGTATTCATTAAAAATAACAATTCATGGAACTTAAGATAATTTATTAATGTTAAAAAATACCTAATGAAATTATTTATCATTAGAAAACGTTTTTACGGTGCTCATTAAATTGCAATATATTCTTTTAAGACACTCGAGTGGAATCAACCCGATGGTTGAGTAGCTTACATCTTATCACAAACTAACAAGCCGTGGTTAAGTGATGAAGAACATATCAAAAAACGTTCATCGACAACTAAATGAAACATCAGAAAGTCACCTAAATGATGACAGATAAGCCCTCAGCTTTCCGTTTTTTTCTTTGCAGAGATTTAAATAAAATAAAAAAATAATACTTTTTTAAGTAACTTGTATTTTGTTATAACGCGTATATATATATATATATAAGAATTTCTGTGAAATATTCTCGTTTCTCTTTGCTGTACGCTACAGTATATTTGTATCCTATTTATATATACTCACGATTGACATTAAAAAAAATTCGTTATCGGAGGGGGCGTACACCAAACAGAGGCAATGGCGAGAACGACGATAATAAGGGTACGAGTAGAGAGAAAACAAGAGTCTGCGTAGTGATGAACCAAGATGTTTCGGTCAGCTACTCTTCAACACGTAGATGGATCTACTTGCAGTGCTGCAGTGACGTTCGTTTGTGGGTGAGAGTACGCTATAGCATCCGTACCCACCAATACATGTATAACATTATATTGTATTTCGTTGGTCGACGACGCACACTGACCGCGCCGCATAATATAATAATAATATTATAACGACGAACCATTCGTTCGCCAACGATGGCGCGCGCGTAATAATAACATTTCCAGTCGGAGATTTTATGTATTATATAGGACCGCGGCTACTCTATAATTATTGTCAATGAAAACTCGCACAGCAAACGAGATAATTATTTTAACTAGCAAACATAATTCCCGTGTCGAAAAAACAATAGACCGAACGATTTTTACCGTCCGACCGTACCCGTGTACATATTAATGTATATTATAAATATACAACCCGCGCATCATACGTAATGTTATTATTACGCGTATTATAGGTGTAATGGGTATGCGCGAGGATAATGCTGCTCGCTGCTGCTGTTGCCTCCGCCGTTTAAACGAAACCATATCCTTTTCACCATAATATGAATACGTAGTTCGTTTTATTTTAGTTTATTTTTATTTTTTTGTCAGCAATAATGAGATTTGTTTTAAACGATCGAGTGAAACGTGAATACGTATATTATGTTTTTACGACGTGAACCCCGAGGACGTGACTATACCGCGTGGAGGCGGCCAGGTATATACATAGAATATAAAATATATACGTAGGTATTATTATAACGAATAGGTATACGTTTTGAAAACGAAAAATTTCGTTCCAGAAAAGCGTATCGGAAGTGCCTATCCCTATAAATAATATACACTACGAGGACGATATATCACGCGTCATACCATAGGCGAAACGGCGGAAACAACGGAGACAACGCGCGTGCGATACACTGGTGTACGTATAGACATACATATAACTATTATATTAATGTATATTTTGTATCAATATGTCAAGCATCACTGACTGCAGCTGCTGAGACTGGGCCTGGCGACGACGACGTTAGGTATTAAAATATAATGACAGCGCGGTAATTGAAATAAAAATAAAATAGTAGGTATTTAAATTTTGAATTTAGGAAACTCGTTCCGCGGCGTTTTATTTTTCCTTCTAGGGTCGCGCGGTGTGCAGTCCACTATTTAAAATCCATGCCCGTCCGTTTTCTCTTTGCTGACACATGACGGTACAGCGAGTATGCGATGATGACACACTACAGTCTACACAATAAAATCGATTACCTCCAAGTTCTTGCGTTTAAAGACGTCGACGGTAGGACACCGGACGCCGAGCTCGAGGCACGGGAAATCAGACACCGATGTAATCGGTTTTTCAATTTTCCATTCGCATCACGTCACACCGCGTAAAATATGATATTATATATTATCATAATGTCTGTGTATAAAATCGTAAGCCGAGCACCCGGTAAAACATTGATAATGTGTGAGTGTGTGTGCGTACGACTATGTGATATTGATATACATGTGCGGCCACCTACACTTTTAATACTCGCCGCACGCGAAAACCGTGTAAACGATATTCCTATGGTCCTGTATACATATATTTCGAGGTGGTGTGTGTACTCGTGTATAACGTACACACACACACACATACACGAATATTATATATTTATATACGTACGTGCTGAAACGCGATACCCGTCCGGAACAAGCTTTTTCGCCCGAAGCGATGTGCATACACACATACACATAGTTGATAGTATTTATACATATATATATATTATTAACTGTTCCCAAAACTGTGTATACGCTGTACATAGTGCGCACGATAAAATAATACGACCCGAATATATTGTATTATTATTATTATTATTATTAATATTATTGTTATAATATAACATATTATACTATTATGTTTTTTTTCGTCATAGGTCTGTCACCGCCACATTTTGGGGCTCACTGCCGACCGTCATCGTCAGGAGGCTGTGGCCCCGAACACATCATTAAGTTTACATTTATTTAACGATGGAGCCTCCTGGACTCCTCTAGTACACCGCTGGCCATTTTTTTTTTTACGAACGGAGTGGGCGACCGACCGACCGGCGGCGGCATCCGGACGAACGGAATTCCTAAACAACCATTAGTGTTAAAATTGGAGGCAATCATCCCGTTCGAAAATTTTTACCTTTTCATTATTATTACACACACACACATTTACACATACGATCGATTGAAATATTGAATGTTGCTGCAGTCGTTTTATATAGGACGTACACGTTATTGTTATATTATATAGATCGCAATACCGCGGGGTATGAGCACAGTCCACTTTATCCATATACTATGTATTATAATATTATGTGTATAGTGTGTCGGCGAAGGATACGATATATAACATCATCACCTATCAGTGTATTCTTTGTACACTAAATATACGCGTAGTGCGCGTAAACGTATACGGTTTAACGACCATTGGTTCGAAATCAAACGGGAAAATGACGAGACAAATTTTGATTTTCGTTATTCGATGATGAGAATTCTTATTGGCCACGTGCGAAAAGAGTAAATATTACTTGTATCGTACAATAAGTGCGGTCATGATAACTCGACAGCGGCAGTGTCAGATGCTCGACCGTTTCGATTAAAAAAAGTAAATTATATAGATACGGAAACGTAATAATTTAGGTGGGCATGTAGCTATACTATATATCGTATAAATGTGTGTGTGTGTGTGCATGACGCCGTACGCGCATTGTGCCACGAGCAATGAGTTTATCGCAATGATTTATGAACTCGAAGATAAATGTAAATCCTATGCTAATTGTTATGGAGATTTGTCGGTAAAAGAAAGACATTTTTGAGCCCGACGACCCCGAGCCGCAGCAATACCACGCACGGCACCGTCGTCTTCTATATATTATGCGTATATAGGTGTACGAACCCCAAACCGTCTAGGTGTCCATAGTATATGGCCCCCGGATCGCGCGCGTCATGTATTTTTACATATAACAATATTTTAACGTCCAACGATTGACCGAAGATCCATTTCGAAATCGTACATAGTGTACGTATATACCAACGTTTTCTATTATTCCATATTTTCACCTATTGTACCCAAATACTTCGTATAAACAGGCTTCCGCTGTGTATCGCAGAAAGGATGGACAGCTATATTATATTACATACAAGTATAAACAAGCATCCAGCCAAATTATTATCATCAAAAACTAGTAGGTATATATAATATTAACGGTGACCCCCGCAACCGTATTGAAAAGATAATAATATTATACAGTTTCGTGCGTGCGTATGCCGTAATATCCATTTGCTGTAGCGACGATACATACACATGTGCACAATAAACCTTATTCCGTAACAGTTTATTATAATAAGTGCAACACGAACGTTAATATATCAAAATAAATAATTATATAATAATTAAATAATAAATAGGGCTAGGGACTTCTGAAAAGTTGCATTTAATATCTATTTTATAAACATTAGTTAAAAACATATAATTGAATGATACACACAAATATTTTTTATACCACACGGAGTGTTCATAATTAAAAAATAATATTTCCAATTACTATAGTTGAGCAAAAACTGTACAAAAAAACGCCAATGATCAATCATACATTCTATAGCGATTTAAATAAGTATATAAGTGATACACTCAAACCATGCATGATAAATAATTTATTGTAAATTACATTATCTATGAACGAGACATTTTTTTTTAGTCGATAAACTAACTTAATTAATTTAGAAATTGTGGTGGTTTCGTTGATTAAATTGAATCAAGAATAATCAATAGTAAATTTTTTATAAAATAAAAAATCGTTAAGAAATATTTTATAAAAAAATCATAAAGCGATTGGTATTGGCGGAGGTCGACCATAGAATAATCAATCAATATAACTTGAAAAATTACTCGTAAACACGATTGCTGACGTGAATAGTTCATACGCATATACCTATTTAGGTTTTATCATCCCCTTTCTTTTCAAATGGTAAAACATGGTAAAAATAATATAATATAATAATTATAACGTACCTATAGTATAATATACTATACATAAGAGTCCCGTGTCTCGTAATACACCTAACGGCAGAACTCTCGGGTTCCTACAATATATATCTACCTACTTTTAAACTGACATGGTTATTAGATCGGGTCGGAGTTATTTTTTTTCCACTTTATGCCGTCGTTTGCGTGAATATAGACGTACTTACTATGTAATATTCGTGCGCGGGCGGGCGGCGCACAAAAAAAAAAAAAAACGATTTTCGACCATCCTTTTTGCGTCGGTCGATCTCTCCGGTAAAAATAGGGATGCATTATTATTGAATATACATTGGACCACACCAAATATTGTATATATAGGTAGCCATATTTAATTGATCCCGCCTGCACGAGGAGCTGATGGCTGATGCCGAGGTGTACTACAACTCAAGGTCGCGCATATCGTAACAATACTTATGTACAGGATGATCGCCACATAAATTCGTACAAATACCTATATATATTTCCCCAGGTTTACGTGTAAGGGTCCGTGATGTGAGCACCTGCACTTTATATACGGTTGTACATTGTATAAACATTTTTTTGCAAATCACTTGGTATATATATATATAAATATATAATATTATACGTTCTTATGCAGTCATACGTAGTCACATATACGCTTTATATATTGATGCCACTACTATTCGGAGGGTTGCTAAAGGTCGGTTACCACACTTACTCATATACATATATTGATAGGTACATAAGCTGTATACTACACATAAAAAACCAATGTAGTTGTTCGGGCAGAAATATTTCTTTTTTTGTTTAACGGAATTATTTCCGAGTAGTGCGAAGGGTGTATTTATTTTAACAACGGCAAAAGGGCCCCCCCGAGCTGTGTGAACGTGGATGACGTAGACTCCTGATACACAGCTATCGTTTGTACGTACATATAATATAATATATATTGTATATGCACTTATATAGGTTCTACAACGTGTATATATATTTATACATAGTATCAGTGTATCACTACATTGCGTGCACGCCATTTTGAATAATATATATTTTATATCCAACGCGATTTTGCTCTCATTATGATTATCAATGATAGAAATATTAATGTTTTTATTTAAATCAGTCAGAAATTCGCCCCGGGTACACATAGGTACGACGTTTTAGATACCAATATA
>NW_020271380.1:1416165-1428665 GCF_002803265.2 Melanaphis sacchari | reverse complement strand
CGCACGCCGTCACGTTGGAGAGACGCGAAAATGTTTATGAGGCCGCGAAATTTTAGGGTGTATAAAGAAATAATAATAATGAAGCATCCTTTGTATTGTTTTGTTACATGGCGTAATTATTTTATTTATTAACGGATATATTATTTTAAACACACAAACACATCTCTATATACAAATGTGTGTGTACAATACACACTGCAATATATTTTTTATACATTGTTTGATCATTCGGGACGTAGGACGAAGGATATCGCCTCGTATAGATCGTACGCGAGAGATAGAACATACGGCAATGACGTGATTATATTATGTTTACAATACGCACACACTATTATATACCAGAGTGATATAAAAAGTTTCTCGTAGGTACCTATACACACATAGATAGTCCTGGTATCCCGTCTCTGTTCACACACATACCTATACACAAATCCACACATATAAATATATATGATGGTTAATAAAGTTTAATGTTCTCGAAGAGGTTGTGCGTTTTATGCGTTTATCGGTATCGAGGGAAAATATACTTCTTGTACATACAGATATATACATACATAAATATATATATAGTTACATATGTTAGTACGTATTACACTAACTAAAGATGATTCCGGCAGATTACAATGTGTGTATGTATGTGTGTGTGTGTGTGTGTGTAGATGGTAAGAATATTGGATAAGGTCGGTGAAACACTAAGTGATGCTGAGTAAGAATAAATACCATATATATACCGTACCACGTAGGCGTTTGACAAAAAAAATAAATAAATAAAAAAAATGCGAGGGAAAATAATAATCGCTTTTTGTCAACCCCGTACGCGCGAGATTCCCGAGAAAAACGTAATTATATACAGTGTTATAAGCTATAATATATTATGGCATGTATATCATCATATTATTTATTTAATATGTTTGTATATACAAAGCGTCATAGACAAAAACATGTAAATCTAATAGTGAAATCATGACAGCGCGAACACCGACTGATTTTTTCTCCTTCTTTATCATCACATCGTAGCAAATAAACGAAAACGTTGAATTAAAACAATAATCGTTAAGATTTTAATCAACGCGGTACATAGCGACAACACCATTAACTTTTATTAGAAAATTAATTTAAGTTATTGAGCGTAACGTCTGGAAAATAGTTTTTATCATATTATTACAGCATGTATTTTTATTTTTGTTTTTGTTTGTTTAATGATTTAATCGCAGAAAAATTCTCTACCGCTGCTATTGAATATTATAATATATATATGTATACCTATGTTATCTTTTTATTATAAGAATATCACAAGTTCTCTCGTAGTTCCATACGCATATACCTAGGTATTTCCGCATACATATCTGATACATATTATAATAATATATGTCTAGGTATTATATATATATAAATGTGTGAATAAGTGAATTAGTTAAATTCGTTACGTGTTATTAAGAAAAAGAAAAATAAACACAAAATTTTATATAATATATTAAGCTAAACGGATGTATTATTATTATTACTATAACTAACCACACATATAATATTATATATATATATATATTATAAACACACCTGCATAATAATACAATAATTTTTAGTGTAGTACCAGTCGACTATATTATCATAAATTTCATAAATGTGGTTGAATAATGTTTTGTTTATTGGACAGACACTCGATTTGTCGTGAAATACGTATAGCTAACACGATAATATTATACAATATATTAGTATAATATATAGGTATAAGCGTCTAACGCGTAATAATAAAAATAATTCGCGTCTACTAATATATAATATAGGTAGTTAGTACCTACATCATTATCATCGTTTACAAAGTATATAGGTATAATATATAGATATAAATTCGTGTATTTCGGTCATCGGATGAAAAAAAATTATTAGACGTAACAAATTGGTATACACGTGTAGGCAATAATAATATGTAAAGTTGCCTGCTATACGTCAAATACACGTGCACGTACACACACACACACACACACACACATACATACACATATATAATAAAATAAAATGTGCAAATGTACCACTACTGCAGACGTGTAATTATAATTATTCGCGTAGGTACTCGTTGAGTAATATACTATTTCATATATACAATGTACATAAGTATAATATGAATAATATATCAATCAAATATTCTAATAAGCGTCTGGTTATAATCGATAAAAATGTAAATTTCATACATGTCAGTGTGATACGCGTTAATTATTTATGTTAACGCGTGTTTGATTTGGATTTGTAAAAAAATCGAAATTTTCTCTTAAAAAAAAAAAAAAAACCATTTCACATATATGGGACACGCGAAGAGCCTACATGGATACCAGCCAAGTTTAGTCAGTCCACCACAAGTTTGTCGCCTCGTCCCACGGACAATAAACAGTATATGAACATTAAAATATAATAACGAAATACACGCGCATTACACGCCCATGGGTCTCCCGGACATCCGACTTTATGATACATACACAGTACACACATACACACACACACACACACACACATATATATATATATAAATCAGCCAGCGATTTATCTTCATTATAATCAACTCAACTATATACATATTATATTATTACTATACCGCACAGCATGACACCTAACCATCCCCGTCGTATTTTTTTCAATCAGTACGTATATATATAGTTATATTGTGTCGACGCTACGGCACGGGAAGAATGCAATTTTAATACTGTATTTATTTTTTAAGAAGATCACCACCGAGATTAACGAAACTCGACCACTCGGGTAGTTTGTTTACAAGGATGTACTTGTATTGTATAATATTTATTAAATATATATGAGACGTAGGTATAATAGTATTGTGTCGATATCGCACCTATAATAATTTAACGGAAAATATTGGACTCGTCGTATATAATACACTGCGCTATAATATTATTACATAAATGAACATAATAATATATATTATGTCACTTACACCGTCTAGCCAACGTGCACTAAGATCAGTTTTCACGACAATAATAATAATAATTTATATCTCGTCTCGCGTCGCGTTCATCTTCTATATTATAGTATTCGGCATACGCCATACACAATAAATAATAATAATATTAATATGGTCATATAGGTTGCAGGTCCGTATCTGTTCGGCTAACCAGAGCACAATTATTCACGGTTTCACGTTCGTAAAATATATGTGCTTTTACGGAGTGTTTTCTTTCTTTCTTTCTTTTTTCCCCCGTTAGTAGGCACCGCTCGAAACCAGAAGACGGAATCCATCGTATATTATAATATACAATATTATATTGTGTTCGAGGAGTTAACGAGCGCGCTGCGGTGAATAATATCTATAATATGTTACTTGTACAAACACGAAAACGTAAACGAATATATTATTATTATTATGCGCGCACATTCACACGCATACCTATACACGGATCGAAATTATTATTATAATATTAGTGTTCGGGTAAAACGCCTGAATTCCGTATTTAACACACGTCTATACGATATATTACAATATTATATTGTGCACGCATAATATATCCAACAATAATATAGCTAGGCAGGTACCTATGATAATAATACGACCGTGGTGTATACGAATCCCAGAAGTCGCTTAGGCATGCGGCGCATCGACGAACATCATATAATCGTATACCGAACACACTGCTGGTATAGGAGGTCTGAAGGTAGGATATGTGTAGGTATATGAACGTAATTAATCACGGGGCTGCAGTGATTTTTCATATTTCCAAATATAAATGATTGTGTACCTACCTAATATACGATATCACTCAAAACGTAAAAAGTACGAACGTAACGAAACAACAATGCAAACCGCATAATAGCAGTATTAATATATAATGTTATGATATTATAATAATGGTATCAGTAAACAAAGTAAAAAAAAATACTGAATGCTGATTTAAATATCTGCGTACATATTATAAAGCGGTGAACACGTTCTTATATTATATTATGATCTATAAATTCAAAACGAGATTCTCAATAATCGAAAATGTTAATTATATATTTTATTTTCATTTTTTATTATTATACTATTATTATTTGCCTCCCGTAATATTATGGACACATGTACATGCATATGTATGCAATGGATGCATATAATATATCTCAATGCTGTATGATAATATAATATTTAAATATTATTATTGTAAGCTGACCTTAAAATTTATAATTAATTTTTATTTCTAAAATAATATGAATACTGTATCTATACAAATTAAATCGACCATGTTCAAAGCGCGGTGTAAGTAGCTACGGCACCCATCTATCATAACACACAGTTTATAATATAATATTATATATTAAATGTTCATTTACATTTAGTTTATATACGAGTATTTTTAGTTTGTATAATTATTTATACAATGTACAAAATTCTTCTTAGAAAAAAAAAATGATTTGATTTTATCCTTAATGGTTCTTATTTTATACGTCTAATGCATCATCGTAAAATATATTACGTTTTCGGGTATCATTTTTCCACAACTAATAAAATAATTATATTGAAGTAAATAATATTTTGATCATAAAATAATAACATTAGCGAATGTAATAAAAATTTTGATATATTATAATACTTAATTGTTTATAGCACAAGTTTTTTTTTTTAAATGTATACACACATATTTGTAAATATATACCTATATGTATATATATATTCAGTTGGGCAATCGTGAGTAGGTATACCTACAATTGTCTAACTTTTTTTATCTGTAGAATTTGTATAAGTATTATCTTTTTATTCGTGACCTATCGTAAATATTATTAATTGATATAAAGTAATAAATGTAAACATTGAAAAACAAAAAAATGGAAAAATAAAATCAATTAATAGAATGTCGTATACTAATGACAGTAATAACTATACATTATTTTGCACTATAATATGTGTAAATATATTAATGATTTTGTACACGTAAAAATGTATGTTTATTTAAAAATTTGGAATTGTAGTCATCATTTTAATTAACCTAAGAAAAAGTCAATTTAAGTTTTTAACTTTATTTAATAGCTTTAACAATTCAATATTATTATATAAAACCTACCTAAATATAATGCAATAATATATTTATGTTTAAACGGTTAACGAATAAAACGATGTATACTGTAAGCCGGTATAATATATGTTATTAATTATTATAAATAATATATCCTAGAGGTGTATTATGCCAAACAGATTATATTTTTTTCACGTGATTTTACCGATATTTTGTGGAACACGAGGAGTCAACGTTCGTGTTCTCCAGCGATATCGTTTTCCCGTTTATATATATTATATAATGTTATGAATTTTGGCGTCGTCGGAGGCTGTATCAGCGGTGTACCACAGATGCCGTGGCGCGCGGACACGGCAGCACCGAGATGACGATAAGCGTGCATTACACATGGGGCCCCCGAGGTTATAGTACGCCTTGTCCATATACAAATTGTATATATACGTATATGATATATAGTGTACGGTAAATCGAGAGATTGACGTGTTACACACGGTGCTCTCTAAAAGATAAAATAATATATAATAATAATAAAAATAATATGTGAAAATTAGTTTAGTCCATTAAAAAAACACACTGTATACCGTCGGTTTATCGCCAAAATTACGGTTCTTATCGTCACGATGCGACGACGACAATAATATTTGTCTTCTTCACGCACATTTGCCGTATAATATATTATTGTTATTTATTATTAATATAATTCTAGTACGCGAAATTGTCGTCTTGCTATAGTTAATGAGATTTGTGACCGATACAACATGAATGTAAACGAATACACACTCGCACATACTCTAATATCTAATAATATACTGCGGGGGAACTGGTAACCGTTGCTACCGTATTTTTCTTGAATCCGGCAAAAACAATATAAAGGTTTTTGACATAAATGCTGTCAAACCATTGAACCATTATATAAGATGGGTCTGAGTTTATTGTAATCTTACCGTGGCATTTTTGTCGGAGAACAAAAATAAAAAATAGCGATACCTATAAAAGAGGGTGAATTTTGTTTCAACGCGGGACTCCATGTGCGGGAAAAGAACGTACATTTTACGACGTTTTAAGTACCAAGGTCGCGTACAACGCAAATATATTTTCGAATAACACACGTTGTTAATGGATGCTGCTGGTGCTAGTGCACGAGATAAGGAGATGTGACGGACGACCGATCCGTTTGTCGCGCCGCCGCCGGTAACAGTAATAATATTAATAATAATAATAATAATAATAATAATAATAATACTAATAATAATAATAATAATAATAATACTAATAATAATAATAATAATAATAATAATTGCTCTACAGACACGGCGCAGTTCTTATTCGTCATCATAATCATAATCATCATCATCATCACCGTCGTCATCATCATTAAATCGTTATTTGGTCGCCGTCGTCAGTGTGCTGCAACCATCACACCACCCTCGATTCACCCACATCGGACAAAAGTCTATATTATACGTATATACATATTATATACACGAATACGATGACCGCGAGAGGGATCCATTCGAATTTGAAGCCCGGGGCGTTCCGGGGCATCGGTAATCATAAATCATCTCAACGTATACACGGTATCTATTATATGAGCACGGGCATGTATATATATATATATATATATATATATATATATATATATACCTATATTGCAGCAACATAATATATAGTACGCGTTTGTGATTGTGTGTGAGCGTGC
Source organism: Melanaphis sacchari (assembly GCF_002803265.2). NCBI lineage: Eukaryota > Metazoa > Arthropoda > Insecta > Hemiptera > Aphididae > Melanaphis > Melanaphis sacchari. The sequence continues at coordinate 1,421,972 of NW_020271380.1, read as the reverse complement.
GCGTGCGTGAGTGCTTGGACCAGATAACAATGTGAGAGAGTGCAAGAACGACAATATATATATTTAATATAATATTTATATTGTACGACGTATACATGGGGTGGTTTTGCAAAGTCAGCAGGAGACGATAAGATTCGGTAAAAGAAAAAGAAAAAATCCGCGGTACATACAAACACATCTTGCGTACTGGTAACAAAAAATTAATAGACAGCAGTGAAGGGTCGATCGGCGCCTTAAATAATAATAATAATAAAAATCGAAATTTGCTTCGAAATTGAATATAATATAATATACCAGCTATGTCCTATATATACAAGAATCAGAAACGACTATAATATTACGGCGCCTACGAGATATATCAAAAAGACGCAAGTAGGTATATTTAGGCAGTTACGAGGACGTATTAAGAATATGACACAATACAAGTAAAGGTATATATATATATATATAGATACATTATATTCGTGCCACGGTAGTCTCGAACAGCGGGCCGAACGAATTTTAGAAGAAAATGTGATTAGAGGTACTCGTTATCGCGGGCTTATGTACTATTTTTTTTCTACTTGAGAAAGGTACGACACGAAATATGTGTATAATAGCACTTATGAAGCATTAGTGTGTTTCCGAACGATAAAATGATATATACAAACGTATTTCGTTTGCGTGGCATGCACGAATGACAGACGGAGATAATTTCTGTGAGAACTGTGTATTGTCTTAGTTTTCATTAACTCGTTATTACCGCGTTAACACAAATCATGGTTGTTACACTAGTGCCTAAAAATAGTTGAAAAAAATATATATTTTTTTTAATATTAGTAAAGTATGACAGATAGGTAGGGCAGGTATAGGTACTATATCTATGACGACAACTTAACCATTTTTAACTCCTCAACACCATATGGAAACTAATGAGGTCCACGAATTTAACGAAAAATAAACGTAGGTATGTAATATTTAAATCACCTAACTAAAACTTAAGGTCAGTTACAATTTATATCACTATTCATAAGAAAATTTTAAAATATTAGATATTAGTACACTAATATTTAAATTACACTTAATATTTTTTAAATTAACTGTTTTGTATATTTATTTCTCTTATGCTCAAAAAATATCTAAAAATCACATTTTCAAAATACTTCTAAATTAATGTACTTGATTATTTTAATCAATAGATAATGTACAGCATAATAGAAAGATATCTTCAACAGTTTTGAATGCAACAAATTTCCCGGAAAAATTTACACAAAAAAGAAAAAACTATTGTAAAACCAATAAGGTACATTTCTCTTTTACAGTATTAAAAACCTAAATAATATATACCTAATAATAAATATAAAATGTCAAGTTCCATTCTTAGACAAAATGTTTCTGAGGATTAAACACGATAATACTATAAAACACCGAACCATTATTACATTATACCTCAACCTTTAAAGATCTTCAAATGTGCCGTTGGAAATGTAACGGAACATTTTTTTTTCATTTATCTTACATACGTTAATAAATAATACTAACAGAAACAGAGATGGCCATTAATCTATGTTCATCGAATGACACTCGACGGCGATTCTGTACAGTAGATGTACCTATATGTGCGAGTTTCTTTTTTTTGGTTATTATAAAATTGTAAACGTTTCAGAACAAAGTATTATAATATATACCCCAAGTCCTGGCAGTATGCGTTTATTGACGTGCAATGTTTTACAATACCCGAGGGTTATAGGCATTTTTGAACGAAATTCGGCACGTACGGTCTTTGAAGTCCACTTGTTACCTATATATATAACCTATACGGTGCACCCAATCTACCTGCGAGTCGGCAAACATCCTTTGAAGTTAAGTAAAGATTTTATTGCACCTATAGAATACATGTAAGTATTCAACTACTCTCAATGTTTGTTCCCGCCGTAAGTCAACAAGCAAACATTGTTTCTATCACCAGACAATATCATTTATGTTTATACCAGCTATTATGTAAGATTATTGTATATAAATAAATATGGATACTTTACAACTCTCGTTGCGTCCTACGAGAAAATAGAGAGAAAGAATAACCGATATTTGTGCAATGAGATGCACAACACTTGTTTTAAAAAATGGAATTTCACATAGGTACATAACGAGTTAATAAAACCTAGAAATGAGTGGTGTTTATTATAGAAGCAAGTAGGTCTTCTCTCTTTGCGTTTATCTCGCAACGATGCTGTTCTTTTTAATATCCACAGATTATTATTTTTTATTATATGTGATATGTGTGTGTATACATATATACAAGTGAACTACGTGAGCTGAATATTTCGAGTCTATGCGGTGCATCCGACTTCACTATAAGCTTCTAAGAGAAAAAAAAAATTAAAAGAAATCTTAAGTATACGTATACCTTCAAAATAATATATAGTTTAGTAACTACTTTGAAATTGTTAAAAACAAATGAACATTACGATAGTGAACGATTTGAATAATTTTATAATTAAGAATAGTCAGTCCTTACAATAAAACTATATAGTAAGGGTTATTTATTCTTATTATATTTTTGTTCGTTTTATAAAAACCAATATTATATATCCTTTCGAACACCAAAATGCAACATTAATCGATCAGATATGTCAGGGAGATAGGGAGTCTGTTTCTTTCACTCTCCCACCCCATATCCAGTCATCACTCTCTTTATTTCTTTATCTCTCTCAGGTCTTCAAGAACTCTTGCACCGGTGTTTATGTCGCATAAAAAAACATGCACGATTCGGGTTTATGGAAATGTACCATAATTATCTGTACGCATATGGAATATTCGATTGGTGAGTAGGCTGAACGAATAACCTGACTATTCGAATGTAAAATAATAGCCGGTCTACTACAAATTAACATAAAATAGTTTTGTATCTCTTAAAAAATTAAAACGAAACAAAACATATCACGCGGGATAAACTAATTTAGTATTTGAAGATGTACCCAAATATATATATATCATAAACTACACATAAATATACGATTTTGTGTTTTTGTGTATGACCAACTCGCGATTGGTGACATGCTGGACATAGACAATAGTTTTCCGGTTACACTTTTTTCAAAGGGTTCAACTAATGTTTAACGCATTTATCGTACATCATCAGATATGAGATATACCTAGGTTTTATTTACATTTTAATTAAACTATTAGGATTTTAACAAGACAGCTATATATTGGCGTTTGATAGGATAAATAACATTTGAAATATATACCTATATACCTATCTATCTTTATATTTATATATACACATATACACCTCGTTTATAAATTGTTGTCCATCACTGGCGATTATAATAATTATTATGTAGGTATGTGTAAATAATATCAAACGGGCCTAAATCCAGTAATATAAATGAAAAAAATTTCAAGTGGGGACTCAAAACATTAAATATCTATTAAAATAATTTTTACTAAAAATTAAATCCTTCTATTTAATTAATATTATTAAGGGAGTTAGCCTAATGCCATTACCTATATTTTTTATTGCTTTTTGTATATTGAATATATTGGAAATATGATGAACTTGCGACGGATGCAGGATTTAACAAAATCGTGGCACGTGATTTTTTGCAGCATAATAACGGATGTAATAATACTGCAGTGGGTTGGTAATATAATAATGTAGAATATAGGTTTTAGGATAATATAACGTGTGTACACATACGCATGAATAGAGTGTGAAAACAGATATTTCTCACGCGGTTTCCTAACAATATCCACAAAGTTCTGTTCGACGTGTCAACATCTCAACACAACACGTATTTGTACCTATACATATCATAAAATATATTGTTGTAGTTGTGTAATATAATATATATATAACTAAACCGGCAACCTAAGCGGGGCCCTTTGACGGCGAGGAAACAAACATCCTTTACATAATAATAGTAATGATAATGTGCTGTTGTCGAGTGTATTGTGCTGTACGTGTAAAGGTCCGACAAAAGAGGCAATAAAATGTATAGGCGCGAAGGGGTTCCTCTATAAACGTACTGTTTGACAGTATTATATATATATATATAAATATTATAAAAACGGAAAAAAATGTATTCGTTTAGCCCCTGTGACGAAGTTAAATTACGCGTATGCGTATACACCGCGTATGTGTGTATATAAATATATATATAGATAAGAGATATATTATTCTATGCCAAAAGTATAATTAGAAATACAAAACCGGCGACAGACGCATCCACCCGAATTCGGTAATAACATAAATCTTAAAACGGGAACGATGTGACAGACAGACGAGCAAATATTTTCAATAATATTTTACTGGGTTTGGTTTCTTTTACTTTTTTTTTTAATGCCTCGTTCGCTTACGTTCGCCAAATCCTGATATTATATACAGCACACATGCATTATCAAGAAACTGGTACGAATTTTCGTCCACCACCGCCACCTCTCACCACCAGACGATCACGGCCATATCTAATATGTGGCGGCGGCACACGGTGCGTGCGTATGGGAAAAGTGTTATGCGAAAACGTCGTTCGGGAGACTTGAACGCAAGTGAAGTAAGTAATAAAATATTACAAGAGACTTTAACGCGTACACGTGAGTTGAATATAAATTCCAACCGGCGACCTCTATGTTTTATTTATTAGAAAGGGAAAAATTGTACATAGTTTTACCGGACGGAACATCTTTTATTACATATTATACACATAAACATACACATACATATAGACATAAATAGGTAAGATATATATTGTGTAATTACACTGGGTACGTTAGCTAAATACGTTATAACGTCATTCTTATCCGAATATTTGTTGAACGCACGTGTGATCAACCTTTACAACTATATAGCACTCGCAATAAACGACGAAATCAAGACAGTTATCAAGATCAACACCCTAACCTATGACTAGACTTAATGAATAAAGGTATTATAAGGACTGATTGCCTAAACAGCAACTGTATTTTGTTAAGGAGTCATGAGATGGAGACAACGAAAATTCAGTCAAGTTCAAGTACCTGTATCCTGCAATGTCGATTCCCGAGGGACGACTATGGGTCGTTGTAAGATTTGTGTTAATCCAAAAGTAATGCGTGCGTTATCCAACAGTGTACTACACGACCGCACAGTATTCTTACCCAAATAACAACAACACGCGATGAGATTAAATTTTTGGCGCACTGATAATATAACGATATAGATATGATATCACAGCAAAAATCACAAAAATATACAAATTTACAACAAAAAAACGGTAGTAACGACACGAACACAGTATACGCACTTCACACGCACAAGCAAACCATCGAGGTATATGAAAAATATTAAAACCTTTAAAAATATTTAAAAATAACACCACACACACACAAACCGAAAACGAAAACACGATGCGTCGGAACGGAATTATGATTTAATAATACGCGATCTTTAGTTAACAAATATAAAACGCATAGATATAATCTATTTTCATTTACAACGAAAACCGAGTGGATAAATAATACAATGATGGCTTGAAGCGGAGGACACAAGAGAAAAATAATTAAAACGGCGCGCGCACCCGAACGTACGGAACGGCGGTTGTGCAGTGACTGACTCGTCCTGGTCGGTTCCAGAACTCGTTTGTGCGCTTGCCACAAGTGCGGGCTGTGTGTTCGCGCCTGAGCGTGCGTGCTTCAATATTCTTATGCGGCGAACGTGCGCGTGCGCGCGCGGGCCAGCTCCTCTCGGGTGTCGCGGGGCCCGCGATGCGCGCGCCGCCTTCGTCGACAAGGATCGCGGGTACCGCCGCCGTTCGGTACGTGGACCGCGCCGTGGTGACCCGACAAGG
>NW_020271380.1:1332420-1411924 GCF_002803265.2 Melanaphis sacchari | reverse complement strand
GAAACAGGTTTTCCGTCACCGCCGCCGCTGCAGTCCGAGAGTCGGGCGCGCGAGCTGCTAAAATAGCAGCTCCTCGGTGTGCAGCGGCCGCGTGTACCGGGCGGCGGCCATCCGAGAGCGTTGAAACGATGCCGAGTCGACTGGCGCGCATGCGTGTGGCTCGATGCGTGTGCGCCGTGCGTCGGACGGCTCGGTCGCGCGCCTCACTCGGCTTTCGCCCGCGCGTATGCGTTCGTCTTCTCGGCGCGCCTGACAGCCCTCGATTCAACGACGGATATCATAATATTATTATTATTTTATTTTATTATTAAATTTATTCTAATATTTTTTTTCAAATTTAACGTTTTTACTACATCTCGAAACAATATGTAAAATTATTTATTTTCTTGTATTTACTATTTAGTATAAATACTCTAACTTCACCAATAAGTGGATTTCCATAGTGGTGAGTTGGCCCATTACATTGTATTTATTAATGTAATTATCTGAGTGGCCAATAATTTATTATTATTATTAAACCGTGACTGGAAAAGACGCAGACGACGGAGTGACGGACTTATTTGAGTCCACCGTCAGTGCCCATGTCGTCGTATTGAAAATCGTCCGGACTATCGTGATTGTATTGACGAGAGAGCAACATATTTATTGTCATTGGACTCATAATAAATCGCTTGGACAACTACGTATGCGTGTATACGGTATCGGCGAGGGATATTTCTATATAGTCAATTACGCGTCTATCGAGTTTTCACAAAATCGGATAAAAATTGAGTACTTCCAATTATTATTTAATTTTTTTTTTATTATTATCAATTTCAATGATTTATTAACACCATCGTATTTAATAATATTAATATATTATTTTTCAACAATGTCATCGCTGCAAATATTTTCGGGTTAACCGGTATTTTCAGTTTCTTGGTTTAATAGTATATATAATTATTCTTATACACGGTGCGGTGTATCATATGGAAAATACAGACAGCTCCCATGTCAACATAATTTACATTACTCTGAATATCCATATGTCAGTAAGTCATTACCTCACACATTTAAATTAACAACACTACAGTTTTAATTTCGTTTGTTTTTAGTTCAATAAACCGTCTATTTTTGTGACATTATATATTATTATGTTTGACGAATGCGGTTAATATTATTTAAAACTTCCGTTTTTGTGTTGAACTTTGTAGAATGTTAGTCGTTAAATATTAAACACATTTATTTCTAATTACTTTTGATATTTTTTCGAGATAATTAACCGATTTAATACTCGATGAGAGAATGGTATTCTTTATTATGTCCATAAATATCGACTAGGACTTGGGAGTATTTTAATTTCTCCTCATCATCGTATCTGTGATGATGAATGTAAGTTTGTAGGTATAGATAAGTAGGTTAGTGTGTGTATACACTTATAATAGATATGCTTACCTATTATGTATGTGTAAAGATAGGTATTCTAGAACATTATAGTTAATATTGGTTTTGATTGAAAGATGTAAGTAAGTACTAGGCGCCCCTTTATGAGGGAATTTAAAATGGCATACTTGTATCGCAATTAATACACAACATTATAGTGCAATCTCGAAAATGTATAATTTGGTCGTTTTGTGATTTGTTTGTACTTATTATATAAGTACTATTATTATAGCCTAGGTTAGCATTATGATAATATATTATATTATTAGAAATTGACCGATCTCTTCTCCGTTCGATATATATGTATTACATTATAAGTAGCCGCCAGAATATAATATATATTTATTATTTATATATGTGTTGACGACAATATCGCTCGTTGTACATAGTAGTCGGCGCACGTCACATTTATTATGTTTAGTGGGCTATATAGAGTTTATACAAACGGTTTGTGTATAAGTTGGCGCATATATAACATAATATCCTATTTGGTTCGCTGCAACATAACATGCGTATTTTTACACGTTGGTTTTCTCGTTCCTTTATAAAATGGCGTATTTATGTGCACAAGACAGGATTCCGGGGAGCATATACAACGTATTATCGTAACGCATACTTTAAAGGTATCGGGTAGTACTTGTGGTCACGGTCAGTTGCGGACGAGCCAATTCTATTTACGCGTTATTCAAATACTGAACATCAATATGTATTATATGAAACAGTGACGGTGTGTGTGGTGTATTATATAGCTACCATTACAAATGAAGGGTTTTTTTCAATCCGTGACTATCAATAAGTGAAAATACTGAAGTGTAAATCGCTAAATCAAACTGCCTAGTCTTAGTCTTAATCGATTTGAAATATTTACAGTGAAAAGAGGTTAGAGAATGAGTTTAAGATCTAATTGACGGACTTTTAACAGTCGTGCACTGATTAAGATATTTTTAGACAGTAACCAGCATAACTTAATATATAGTTTTAAACCCGACTAATTAACTGTATATCGATGATGAAGTATGTGGTGACCAAACATCAGCACGGTATATACTCAATTTAGTACCACACAAATCAAGATATTAAACAGCGCAAGAATATGCGCTATTAGGAAAATCGAGAAATGTATTGAACTGCATCAGCGTATAATAGGTATATAACACAGAACACGTAGTGTATAATCAATAAGGGCACAAAAATGAAGCTATTATAATAATGTTTATAGTATATGTTTTAAATATATTATGTTTCAAACACAACGAGATTGAAATATTTCAAAAATATTAACTACAGTAAAAATATTACATATATATATATATATATTTATTTATTAATATATAGGTATAGTTTATTTATGGCATTATTTTATTAATTTTTAAGCAAAAGAGATTCAATTTTTTTTTTTCATTCTGTAGTCCCCCCCCCTGTATGTTATACTTTTAACATTATTAAATAGAATATACGTTATTACGCTTATGTACAAGTAAAAACTTACCGTTGATGTTTTTACAATTTTACACTATATTATATTAAATACCTAAGTTTATAAATATATACATTCCTACGGTATAGGTTGGCTTACAACGCGTTTTGTATAAACACATGTTTTTTTGTAATTATTTTACAGTAGTACTTGGCTACCTTAATACTCGCTTTTATCTGTTTACGTATTTTTGATACACATGGGGTATGTTAAAATGTTATATTGATAATTTGTATGTATTTATGTATAATGATCATCATATAATTATAATATCGAAAATTGCCCCGAAGCGCTGAAATACAATACTACGCGCACTGTTATAATATAATATATTTTATAATACACGTCGAAAACTCGAATCTACATTTTATATATTATTTATAATGTGTGTAGTGCAGCCGTTCTGCTAAGGCATCGGCAGTGAAAACGAAAAATATCACTCCCGCAGTAATGAAGCTTTAACTGCAATTAATAATTACAATAGACATCATTATTAACAATTATTATTTAAAATTTAAATTATTAAAATTATATTTCAGTAATGATTATTACTATATTTTGGAGTCAATATATTATAAATTATAATAAACGATACGTAGTATTTGAATTTTAATTACCATTATTTGTTTTTAGAATTTATAGAATTTTCAATAAAGTAAAAAGTAAAAAGGTAAAAATATTTAATTCAATAAGTATAAATAATTTTTTTTACACTTAAAGGTTAAAATGACGAAATGCCAAATAAGTCGCTCTGCTCTATAGATAGTTTAGAGTTATTCATTGAGTAGGTTACTATATGTGTTAAATTTGAATTGAATGGTAAATCAATAATTATTGCATAGGAAAAACGATTTTGTGTAGAAAGGATATGTCAGCTTCTATTTCTAAAGATATTTTATAATATAATATATTTGTTTTACATTGCTCTTAGTATTAGTACTGTGGTAAAGTTTGAACTGACTTTGCAAAAATTATGACATATAACATTATGTTATCGATAATTATTATAAAATTATATTATATAAAACTGATATTAATACTTTTATAAGTAAATAATTCATACAACCTGCGTAGAATGAAGTGGATGAATAAGTGCTTTAAAATATAAACAGCATATAATTCATATAATAATTAATGTAAATATTTTGAAAGTTTAATTTATACAAATTAGTATAATGTAAAAAATTGTGATCTTATAATAAATAATTTTTTTTTTTATTCCAGTAAATAAAAATAAATATGAGGAACTTAGAATTATATTTTAAACTACTTGATTTGGAAAAAAAATTTAAATATTTCAAAATTTCAAACTTTCATAAAAGAGCCAATATATTTTGAAAATTATATCATATATCTAAAAAAATGCTTACATAAATATTTGATGACCACAACAAAATACGTAAATATTCTTATTTTTCCGATAAATTAAAAAAGTTTCAACAAGATTCAGAAAGTATTAAAATGGTACTAAATAGTGTTCTCCAGTTATTAAAATAAAATATTTTTCGGATCCATAACGTAATGATATAGATATAAAATCATACATCATTTTAAATCTAATATTATATTAATTGGTTCCACTCAAAGCCAAAAATATATTATTCATACTATTAAATATTAAGGTTTTTATACTTTACATTTTAAAGAATATTTTTTAATTTGAGATTTACTACGTAATTTAACTATAAAAATGAATTTGTTTTAGGCAGAAATGTATTTACAATAACTTATATAGGTATACCAGTTTATCAAATTCCAATACTTAGTTTATGTAATACGACAAATCAAAAAAATAAAAATTATCAGCAATTCTAGTCCACTTATTAGAACATTTTATGAAACATTTTTAGTAATATATATAGTAATTATATGGATGAAAAATTATACAGTGAACCGAAGGTATATAATATGCAGCGTGTATTTAAAACGTAATTAATTTAATATTGAGTGCACTGTTCCATATTAAGATTTATATGTGATTAAAATATATTACTGATACGTATTAGTTAATCTGATAATAAGTAATGATTGAAAGAATTTAGATAGCATAATTTCTTTCCCAAATGCATATTATTTATTGTAACTGGTATACTATTTACTAATTTATAAGCATATTGGGTATATACTATATATGTTATAGTGGATTATATATTTGATTTTATATTATTTATAATTAACTTATTAGTTAATATTATATTACTATTTGAACAATGAACATATTATTTTGCGGTTATAATATAATATAATATAGAACAGACTCTAATTCTTTAATTATAAAATGTTTTATATCTTTGTGAAATTAATTTAACCTAAGCATTATTCACCCTTTATTTTATTTTTGTATCTGAAGACCTTTTTTTTTGCTTTCTACATGTCCCCTCCTTGGAAAATTTCTGAATCCATCCCTGTACCTTTTCCCCGTAAATATGTTCTGGATACATGTCTAATATAGAAAAATGTAATGTTTTATAGGTGATACAATGTACAATATTTAGGAGCAGGTTAGGTGTGAAAGGTTAAATTTGTATAATTGAGTAAATTTATGATGCATGATACATTACATTATTTGATAATTTTATAAAGATAACATAGTCTGGACTTAGTTTTGACAGCTTAATATTGATTAATGAAATATTAAATTATATGAATCTATAACATACATTCTATACTAAAGATTCAGATATCTAAACTTCATATCATATAATAGCATTAGATATAAAGATGTATAAAAACTCAAAGTATCTATTTATAATATAATAATAAACATAGATATCTGCTAATTAATGTTATTATAGCTTCATCGCTTGAAGTATATAACCTGTCACTAAAGCATTTTTATGCATTTATTATTTAATTAGTAATAAAATCGCTATAATTTATTATTTGAAGCATAAAATCATTAAATGTCTAAACTGAGTGAAGTCGATGTGTACATATAGGATTTTTCAAAAATATGTAATGATACCAATACACTGTAGAAAGAATTTCACAAAACTTGTGGTAACACACATAATTATATTAATTGTATTTGGAGTTAAAAATAACTATATATATACATTTACATTCTTATAATTTGTGAATTTAGTATTTGTACTGTCTTTGAAAATGCCAACTTATAAACAGTGTATGTAAATTTTAATATTTAAATAAAATTTTGAGTTCATTTTATACGTAAAAATAACTGATAATTTATTATATGAGTCAGTATGCAGCTACTTAAATATTGTATACATTTATACCTATCGGATCATTACAAATTTACTTATTTTTTTTTTCGCATAAAAATAATTCGCTTTACATTTTCTGTGTAAATGTATGCAGAGATATTAATTGAAACACGATTTACTTCATTATTTGTATACACACACACATATATATTGTGTGTGGTGTGTGTAATATCATCACAAATTGCCTTATTTTTTACGCATTAAATTAATTCACGTACTCGTATAGCTACTGTGTTTATAAATTTACACAGGTTTACTTAATAATATATATATATATATATATATATATATATATATATATATATATATATCATAATTTATAATACATTTGAAATTGAATGAAATTATTTTACATCATAGCATATATTATTGTATATTTTTATAAAATAATGTCATGTAAATAATAATTTTCTTTATAAAATTTGGAAAAATCATTACATAAGAAGTCTCTGTGAAATATTGATGATCATTTTACGTATATTATGGTTTTAGATTATAACTGGTCTGCTGGTGTACAACGCCGCAATGAAATTATAATATTATATTTATTGTAAAAAGATAATGTTTTTATATATGCATAATTGATCCGTTTATTAGACCTCGCGCAAGCGTTAATACAGCTGAGTTTAAGAAACCTAACTATAGACATTTAACGTATTTATTGTAGATACCAACTACCTATATATTTATAATAAACATGTTGCGCAAACTCAGAATGATTTATTAAGTATAATATGTTTGATATCTATTACTGTACTATCAGTATATTACGTCTACTACTACTGTATATATACGAGTATACTAAATATCCGACAATCATATACATATATTACATGCATAGGTGTATACTGTATAGTACTATAGTGTATAGGGTATATAAATATACTATAATGAATCATTTTGTATAATAATATTGTAAGTATACTATAATATATTATAAAGCGAGACTTTTTTGTACATAATTATACAAGCGCATATACTCATACATTGGTATTATACATTATATACTCAATGAATATTTCTATTTCTCCCACTCCCACGACCCATTTATATATTATTTATGTATAGGTATACCTTGCACTCTATAGTTACTTATATGGAAGTATATCACAGAAAATAAGATTTTACTCTGGACTATATATTATGCTATATTATATTCTACTATAGAACGAGGTTAATTGTTAATTATGTAATAGAAAATGCATTTAATAACCTATTCCGTAATATCCAATAGATAAACCCGTTTGGTTGGGGGGAAAAAAATTATTAAAATAGTTTTTTTTCCTTTTTCCTTATTACGCATTATTATTTTAATAGACGTAGATATTAAGTACACACAAATGACACCACATAAAATAGTATGTAAAAATATTATTGTGCTGATATAGTTATTGAAAAGATAAAAAAATATTGGTTGCATTTTATAGATCGGTAATAACATTTTGTTTATTATTGTATAATATAGTAAGTACTAAGTAGGTAGATATAATTATCAAGTAAATTGTCTTAGTAATACGTATACACAATAATAAAAAATGTTTTAAATAGTTAAACAGTATGTCAGTTTATCAGTAAATGTATATGCATATTATACTATTATATATTTTTCAATAAATTTGTATTTTGAGAGAGTTCCTCAAAATAACACAAACCGTATGGAATGTTATTATTCGATTATAAACGAATGTAAGTTGAGATAGAACAGGTTGGGCTTAGGAATGTTCAAGTGGAAACATTAAAAACTATATTAACTGTGGACTAAAGCTAAATACGTTCACATAATATTATTACGATATAATATATTATGCGTTTGGTAAATTGGAAAATGCATTTCGTTTAATAGAAGAAATAAAAAAGAATTGTTTTTGATATTTTACGAAAAGAAAAATTAATTGAATTAATTGTTTTCTTTTTTTTTTTTTTGTTAATCTCCAAACCAGTTCTGTCGTGTATCCAATGTGTAATTTGTACTTTGGCGAATATAATTGGTGATAACCTTACTTTAGAAAATGACAGGGTGATTTGAGCCTCAAAACAAACCGGTATTTTCAATTATTTGTAATTCGTTTATAAATTAGTTTTTCAACAAAAGCACAACGCTAAAACATTGATTACAACGTAGTATGACTAATTTCTAAAACTGGTTTCGCGAAGGAAATTCGATTTGATTAATAATATCTATTTTAGAAAAAAAAAATTATTTTGCCACAGCCATCCAGCGTGGATAATAATAATGTACATCCATGTACTTTATGCTACATACATACAAGTAGAATACAACAGAAGATATTACGATAATATTATCATAATATAGTTATTTTTATTGACCTACCTAAACATTGTAATTATGGTTTGAAGAGCCATGGATATTAAATATATAATATAGCCATGTAGGTTAATGTACCAACGAGTCTCACTATCGTTATTATTTTTAGCACAATAGTTTGTATATGAGGCTTAGTACACAGGGTGATTCATTAATTATACTCATCTTTATTTTTAATTTTCCGATGAATTCATTCAGATAATGATTTTTGGAATTTAAAGTACAGTGAAACCTCTATTTAACAAATTTGAAGGTTATTTGAAAAAAAAATTTGTTAAATACAAATTTTGTTAAAAAGAAATATTATTTTTATTTTTTTTTAAAACTCTTTTTTAGTGTTCAAAATGTTTGTAAATGATAATATATTATATGTTTGCATGATAAATAAATAAATTAAAATTAAAAAAATGTATATAAATTATTTAAAGTAGGTACCTACATAAATTGTAAAAAATACTTTTTTTTATTCTTTATTTTCATAGAATTTTCTAATATTCTGTTGAAAAACGTTTGTACTTATTTAAATAAATCTGATCGATGAGTGTGTATCTAACAAGAATAAAATAGTTTTAAAATTCGCTGTAGAAAAATTAATTCGTTAAATAGAAAAGTTTTTGAATGAAAATAGCATAGTTTCAAAAAAAAACAAATATTTTGTTAAATAGAAGTTTATTAAATGGAGGTTCACTGTGCTCATAGATAATGTTTTCAAATTTTTATTTTTGTAATTTGACGGAAAATTTTTCTGGACATTTTGATATATTATCAAATTTAAAATCCGAATAAATAGATTTTAAGCTATTTAACTTTATGTACTAAAAATGATAACTTAACAAAACAATCCTTATGTAGTATAAAAAATAACAGTAAATTGAAAAAATGGTCATTAACTACATTTAAAAATTTCAAGTATTAGAATTTGAATAAATCACTAAATGGAAAGGGGCAGGGGAGTGACCATGTTCGGTGAATCATCTTGTATATAATAATTATAATGTGTGGTATTATAAATAAATGAATCGTTTTTTATTCGATAAAAAATCCAAAGTTAAAGTTCTACAAAATTGCACGAATAATCAATTTCTAGTTTTAATTATCAGTGGATTCGGGCCGCTGCTATCTGCTATATATATATGTATAAATTGGAATGGTAACGCCCCGATAGTATACATACATGTACACGTGTACATATTATATTATATATAAACATAATAGCTGCTATTACTTTTAATATCGATTGGGAAGCAAATGTTCTTGAATTATCTATCGTGCGTAGGTATTTTTCCGTTGTATATTTTGGGCGTGAAACATATTATATCTTGTGCGTTCATATGTCTTATATATTAGTATATTACCAATGCCCTATGATATAATATATTTAAAAGCGTATCAGAATAATTGTTATTCTAATTTTCTAAAATACTATATTGTTACATAGAAATAATAATATATATTATAATAAAGTTCTTTAACATTTATAGTCAGTATCCGTGATTATATTTTTTTCGGTCGGCCAATTTCTAGTGGGTGTTTGTATAGAGGACGACAAGCGATTTGCTGCTGCTGAAGTGTATAATATGAGTGCATGTAATATGTATGTATAGAAAAATAAGGACAGACACATAAACGAGCGCACGCTAAGACGGACATTTGTGTTTTTAATTATCTAATTTATGGCACGATTTTTAATGAGACGTCGAGTAAACAGATGTTGGCGTATATAAATATGTGTATGTGTATGTATATATATGTTATTTTTTAAATATAATATATAAGTATCTCCAACCCCTCTTTTCATCATATATATTAAATAAATATATTGTACACATTACAATACGCCTGCACTGTTGCACTGTAGCACACGCGCTATAGTGGTGCACCTATATATTCCATGGATAACAATATGTTATGTGTGAGTATGTGTATAATTTTACATATATATATATTGAATATATTGACTTTTTAATTTATTAACCGGTTAGGTCAAATGGAAAAATGTCCCATTAAATTACATAAAATATAAATTGCCTGGTTGTCGAACACATCCCCCGACTGGCTATATATATTATTATTCAACGTTTTTTCAGTTAATTGAGGGCGTTTATGCATATTATATAATTAATATTTATTTTTATTGGTTAACTTGGTACGATCATGTTACATTTAGTTCGTAGTGTTTGCAGTTTTCACTAGTTTAGTACAATATAGATATATGTTTTTTTGTTGATTTTCCCTACATCTTCTACTAGTTCTACTATTACTACTATTACCAGGTAGGTTATACATACTTTATAACACGTGAAGGTTTTATTATATTACTATTTACTATAATATAAACTTAATAAAGGTTTAACGTTTAACGACAACGGACGATGTGTGGACACCAAGCTGTCATCGGAATCTTCCAAAATTCTTTGTTGCGAATCAATTAAATTCGAAACAGTCTATCAAATTAATCTGTGGATGATATTAAAACATTTTATACATAATAGCTACCAGAAATTTATAGAAATTATTATGAAGAACTGAATATAAACATTGATTATTCCGAGAAAAGATTAAAAGACTATAAGATAAACACTATATTCTATAACTGTATTATTATTTGTGTAAACAGAAGAATGACATGAAGAAATAAGAGGCTTTAATTTATCTTGTTTTGATCCAATCGCAATAGAATGTGGTCAATTTAAATTCGTTTATATGTTACGAAACTGCAGGTATTGTGAAAGAAAATAATATGGTATATACGATAAATCAAAGAAGACTCTTCGCAAATAAATAATTAGCAAAACAAACTAAATCAGTATAAAACTATAGATATGCGTATGTATAGTAATAGCATGAACAAAAAATGTCGATTTTCCCTTTTTAATGTATATTCTACTTTGCTCGTACGAAAATGGACTCGTGATAAATGCATGTATTGTGTTATTGTGTTCTCGAAGTACTGTGCAATTTACATATAACTACACAAGTATATAGTTTACCCAATGCGCAAGCCACAAGGATGTTAAACAATAAAACGATACAGAAAATAAACATTATGTGAAAAATATTAGTTGAAAATGTTATTAATAGTTATTATAAATAAACTTGTTAAGAATATTAATGGTACGTCAAAGTCTTAATAACTATTTTAATTTATACGGATAATTATTATCATATTAATTTCTATATAGTCTAAGTATAATTATATATTATGTTATAGTTCTATCTCCTTGTATATGAAAAATTTAATTTAAAAGATATATCTATAACGCGCATAGGTTATAAATATTTATTTGACTATAAAATAGTATGCATAGTCTTTCCTACAATTTAGTTGAAAAATAATTAAATTTATCATAATATATATATATCAATAACAGTTCAACAATGCATGCGTGAAGATTCTGATAAAAATGCTAGGGATAAAATTAATAACTCATGATAAAATTATAAAGAGTAATAAACTATCATTTGTCACAGCGCATTTCAGATTTATAATATGTAACTATGGCAGCTTATAATAATAAGATATTATCTTTTATAATTTAAACATATATATTTTTAATTGTAATGTATCAGTATTTGTCACAGGAGTTCACAAAAACTTACATAATATCTATCAGAGCGATAATAACTATTTTTCATGAACGCGTCACCATTAAATAAAAGCGACCGATATAATTTATTTTATTGAGTATATTTTCGTTTTTCGTACTTCTTTCAGATCAGTATATACCAATTAATGAAAATATATTATAAATAAACAAGGATAAAGCTACTTATTTATACTTTAATGTTTAATGGGCAGTGGTTACTATATTATCTAAAAAAATATATTAACTAAAGAATTCGTGTAAAAAGACAACGGGTTTACCATTAAGTTATTCAAAGGTTTTTAAAAAATGTTTTTAACATATTTTTATAACTGGCGAAATGAAAAATTAACATCTTTTATTATTGTCAGATAAAATTTTGATGAATTATTATGTAAATTATTGAATAACATGTAAAGCGTTCGTATTGTATAGGTAAACGCGTTTTACCAAAGACTAATAAATCTTTTGGTGAGAAGTTTTTAGAGTTATTATATAATGATACCTTAGGGAGGGGTATAGTTTACTTGAGATATTTTCACACTTTTTTCGGTACAATATTCTTAAAATGTATTTGATTTTAAAACACTGCACAAATTATTTATTTTTTTCGTATTGGGAGTAAAATACTCTTTGGAAAATCTAAAGAGAGACATTTGAAGGGCGATCTCACCCGAAAATTACTTGAATATACTAATGAGTTACAATTGTGTATGTGTTATTATATAATAATCATAATATGATAGGTATGATCTCTTGTAATTTGTTATTAAAAATGGGAATAACGATAAACTCGTATTAGACATTTGTGCTGATAATAATTTAGAAATAATCAATTCGAAAATATGTATATCATGATTAATATTTATACTTTTTTTTATTGGCGAGATTTACTAATATATTATTTACATATTACTAAATCTTTTACGTTTCCATATAATTATTGATTCTGCAGAATGCAGATTCATAACTATGTTATTTATGTTCTTGCGTGCACTTTATTATAAATACCTTGTTACTGAATATTAATAAGTAATGAAGTATTTATAAAATTTACCACACGTAATCTTAAATCAACAACATCCCTGGATAGTATGTTATGTGTATAATATTACGAATCCTGTGATAACCCCCCTTAATTCATTCAGCGTTAAACTATATTTTCTAGGTACGTTTACTGTAGTCATGTCATTATGTGCATTGATACTTCATATTATATTTAATATCTATACTCTTCAATGATATAACATTTTGTTTATGATTAATGTACAATCTGTATATCAAATTATAATAATAAGCATATGTGATAAGCGAATACAAAACATGACAGGAAAAAACGCATTAAAATGATGAAAGAAGACACCTGTTAAAGACTCTTTCTATTATGTTAATTAATTATTATAATAGGAAGTATTGACAACATTTACGCTTCAGGCGTTAACGAAGATTAACAGGAATTGATTAAGAGAATAAGTTTTGAATTAGTGGATTTAAATAAGATGATGAACGATTATGAAATCATTTAAAAAACATTTTGCTCCTTCATACGCAGTTTCAATTTATAAATCTGTGCGTCATTTTAAGTTCGATAAGTAGAGAAGAACATTAATGAGAATAATATTTTGAAAAAAATGAATGTTATTTGTATTTATGTTGAATTCCATTACAATTGGTTTTTAAAAGTGTTATACATACATAGTTAAATTATAAAACGGGGGTGCGTTAATTTTAACAAAAAAAGAGTTCTTAATATCCGTAGATGGTTATACAAACTTCAAAAGAATCATCGTAATTTCAACTTGATTAATTTTCATTTTATTTTCAATAAAATTATATTTTAATTAGACTTAAGTAATTAGATAATAAAATACACTTTATGCAAAATATGTTTTTTTTAAATTAAAGATCCTCACTATTAAAAAAAAAAAAAATGTTTATGAAAGTCGATTCTCAAAGATAAAGTATAATATTCTTAGTAAATAGTAGATCACGGTCAAAAAAGTTTGGCCGTACCAAATCGTTATCATAGTCTATTACATATAAGAATTTGTTTTGTGAATTGTAATTATTTGAATAAAATTATATTATAACAGATGTATCTATTGATTACTTGTTTATAAGAACTTATTGTTATTACAACAATTAAAAAGTTATTAAAACAATATTACGCTATAACAATAATATAAAAAAATATTACCTATGCATATTTTAAGAATTATTTTTACACGTTTGGTACCTACAAATTGTCATATATGCTTTTGATCAAAAACATTTATTAATTTGTGAATTTGGTTTAAATGGTATAATAGTTTTGAATTTAAAACAGACCTAGATTTTTTAGTTGGATTTTTTCCAAAACACGTACCTGTAATACAATATCTACCATTTTATGAAAATATCCTATTTAAGTTGAAGGTCGTTTTACAAAAATATTATTATAATACGAATGAGCATAATATATATAATATAATAATATGGTATGTGTACGATCTCGAGAGAAGTTAGTATACCTGGTGGCTTCGAAATTTCATCCCCTACGGCCCAGTATACTACAATTACAGCGGACGATTACGGTTTATCTCAACCTAAACTAATATGGACTCTTATTATATAGAGGGAGTAATAATATGTATGTGTCGTCGGTTAGAAGCTAAGAAAACAATTTCTGACGATTCGATTGTGTCTATAAATAACTGGTTGGGTCTACACATTGATGTTTCAAGTCAACGATTAATTTGAATATTTTTAAACGTAATAATATCATGAGTGTCATGCGTTAAGAAATAATTATCAAATTATTCTAATAAACCTATGATTAAATAACAATATAAGCTGAATTATCCAGGTTTACCCATGTACTTACAGTTTTGAATGCAATTGTACCACCTATTTAATTTCATTAATTTTATTTTTATGCTAAATAAATTATTTATGTTTTTTATTTTAGCGCGCATGGTATTTTTAATTTGTATATCATTTTTATTATATCTTAAAGTATATGCCATATCTCTATAGAACGATAATTAATTTAAAATTTAGTTCTTCCTTTAAAAATTTTTATATTAAATCAAACGATTTGCTTTCGTATATTTTTAATATATTTATGCCATATTTCTATTAATAATTATAATTTATAATAGTAATTTAGTTTATAATCAATATTACTTAAATAAATAAAAATATATATTATTTTCCTTAACTAAAATTAAATTCATGTGTGAGCCACCTTATAGTTTTATAGATTAAACGTGGGTGGCTAAAATAGCGTTTAAATGAATTTTTAAAAATATCCTATGATGTATATTTTATATAAGTAAGTATAAATATATAATATGCATGTTTATGCTACATTTGAGTAACCTTTATACTGTTGCTACATGTTTTCAGAAACTATGTTATTGTTTTAGACCAAATTTATGCTTCTGCAGCAGTTTTATAAATTATCATATTTGTATCAAAAAACATACATAATCATATGATAAATATAATTTAGTAAGTGGGTAAGATTTAGTTATATAGGTATATCACCTATGTCCGACTTAATTTCTGATACCGTATGGTTTATATTGGGTGATCTACTCGTTTATTATTATTAGTTGTTATCGCTCAGATTGGTGTATATTTTATACTATAACTCATGTAAATAAATGTATATGTGATTTGAAAAATTAGTTTATAAGGGTTATTAGACTAATTAGGACTGATAATATGATATAATTAATAAGATTATTAAATATTATACATTTTAAATATACAGCAGTGTTATATATTAAAAGTCATTACGTTAGTATTTATACTTTATATTTTAATTATATTATTATAATAAAAAATCGTATGGTATTAATTTTGTTGAAAAAAAAATAAATATTTATCTATTAAAGATTATTATTTGTAAAAATAGTTCAATTATATTAAATACTAGATCCAATATTACATAAATCCCTTATTTTTATAAAACCATTCATAAGGACTACTATTCTTAGAAGTATATTTTAATAGCTAAAAAAATACTTGTTGTAATTTTTAATTAGGTACATCAAAATGTTCAATAAAATTATTCACTAAATAATTTACAGCAAAAAAGGTTGATCCTCATTTGATAAACACAAGTTTTTATGATCACAGAAAACTTCTTAAGCAGTAGGTACAAACAATTTAAAAATTTAGAAATTTGGTTTTTAAGTATAATATTATTAAATAATTCCAAATCTCAAAACTAGAATGAATTAATTATTAAAGGGAGAAATTAGGTAATCATGGTTGGTGAATCATTCAGAATTTATCGTGTGTGTTTATAATATATATATTATGTGAAAAAATAGAAAAATCCCCACAACTGTGTAATGGTACGCGATTTTCTAAGAACCTCGTCGCAGTCAGAACCGTAATTAACAACGTCCTACGTCCATAATAAAAACATGGTAGGTATAATATCTACAGTCTTGCTGATTTAGCATCGACAGCACAGTCATTAACTCATCATCATAATAATAATATCTCAGCTAATACGCGACGGATAACGGCCGACATACATTCCCCACACTCACCAGCCACCGACATATTTACCTCCCCTGCAGCGGGTTAATGAAAATATTGTTAATATTACAATTGTTAGTCTACCGATTTATTAAATACTTCCTACAGGGATAATAATTTTGTATACGTATATTATTGTATTTCTGATAATTTACTTACGGAATCGATATTAATTCCATTTACATATGAATACAGAAAGTTAACTTTCTGCAGAAATAATTTAAAATCTTTAACAAATTTTGAACTGTAGATACATAATTGCATGTCTGTTTTCTATTTTAAAAGTTTACCGTACAATTAATATTGGCAAATGCCAAATGGCGTTCAAATATAATTTTTTTCTTGTTATTACAGAAGTCATATTTAAAAATTACCAATATGCTTGTAATAATATATTATATGAAAAATGACATGGTAAATGAAATATAATTTAAATTTAAATAGTTATTATAATGTTATGTAAATTATACTATATAAATTATGTACCAGTGATAAATATTAAAATAAACGTGATAATATAAATTAAAAACAAATATATTAAAGTTTTAAATTAGTAAAAATATATTATGATTATGAATATTATTATATTTGAATGTCTTATATGCCCAGATGTTTTTATTTAACTTATAAAATAAATGTTTAAAATTTCTAGAGCTGTGCCTATCAAGACATACAGGTTTTTTTTAAAGAAAACATAAATATTTAATGAACTTATATAGTATCTGTTGTTAGTAACCAGAAAGGTCGATTTTGGTGGTAAATTACATATAAAAAGCTCAACTGTCGAGCATAAAATTATAATTTTTTTTTTGCGCAAACGACATACTATAATTGCAATCAATAAAGTATTATTTGTTATATTTATAAGATTATGTACATAAATATTATGCATATAGAAATGATTACTTCTCATCGTTTTTTTCAGTCAAGGAATTCATCCGCATTTGATTATATTTACATCGGACCGCGGCCTTCGGAGAAGATTAATCTAATCGGTGCGCGGTTATATTATTTAGGTGTTTATAACTACTCTTCGGGAGCCATTGAATGAAAATATAATTGCAAAATAATATAGTCATTCCTATACATATATATTCATTTGAAATGTTAATAACAAAGTGAACATACTACAGGAAAACAAAATTAAAAAAATCTAACTTATAGTTGGTAAATTTGTCTATGAACCCGTCTCTACACGCTAGTATGCTACTTTATTTTATCTTTACTAATTACATTGCCCCATTCGTCATTTTGTATATTCTATATATATATATATATATACAAACCTAATTTTCGTATTATAGAGATAGTGTTTATGGTATTACACTGAATCGTCAAAAACAAATTCGATTGTATAAAACCGCTAAAAGGTAAAAAAAAAAAAGGTAACCGACGACGGTAGCTGTACATAATGTCTTTGAGGCGCATTTTAATTGACATCAATCAGATTGCATATAATTACTGGACAATAATTGGATTACTCTGTCAGACAAAGGTATAATTTTAAAATAAAAAATAATAACGAGACGACGTTTATATTTTTATCTAATCAATCTCGAGATTAGTGTGGGAACGAGTTTTTGAGAAAAACATTTTTCATAGAGGGTTTTTTCTCCTTATATTCACTATTCGGATTCGTGGGACCGCGTAGATTTACAAGTAAGTGTACAATATAATTTCTAGTTGTATTCCGGTACATAGTGTGCAGGATATTATTCCAAGAGTTATCATCGGGTACTCGTTAATCTAATATATATGTATATTTTATATAATATATAGGTAGGTATTTAATAACGGTAAACATATAATACACGAACTGTTCCGAATGACATTTTAGTCTAAACCGTTTTTCTATATACCTATATAATATAATATATAGATGTATAGGTGATATACGTACATATTGTAACAATACGGTCAACTCGAAAAACACCCATATAATATTTTATAATACTGTATATTCTCGTATACAAAAGAATAAGCCCCACAAAAGTAATTTATTATTTTTAGTATTATCATAATTAACGTCTACAAGTAACAAGTGTACCAATCTCTAGATAGGAAAAATGTAGGAATTAGGTACACTATTATTATGATCGTACATAATCGATTAATATATTAAAGTTTAATAACTTAAGAGAACGTTGTACCTGCATGTGTTGTATTCAACTTACTAACGCATACAATACCGAAATATAATTTCAGTAGTTTCAATTTTATGTGTTTAATCTTAAATATTAGATTGAAATGGCTTATAATTAAATTTCAAAATAAGGACATTATCTGTGTTTTCTTGTTGAGTTTTTACGGTATTTTTTAAATATTAATATTTTACATACTTTTTTTATTTTTAAATTTGATAATAGGTCGAATTTCACTTTAATATTTAAGCTAAACATATAAAATTGAAACTACTGAACGTATATTTCTGGTGCGTAAGACGCACGCAGGTACAATGTCATCCTAACGATAAAGCACAATATTTCGAATGTAGTAATAAATTATATTTAATTTTTATGGAACGATTATTTATGCATAGTTATTATATTATAATAACAGAAATTTTCATCACACGAATAGATCTCGGTTTTTAATTATCATTCGATTGAGCATTTGCGCTCGTATACGTATAGTAATTGTACAATATCAAAGTACCTATTATAATAGCGAACGCCGAGATGACGTCTCGAAGATTTAAACGAATGTGTACGTTAAATAATATTATTATTGTTCCAAAAAATCTGCAGTCCAAGTTATATTTTTCCGTCATATATTATGGTACATGTACACAACCACCCTGTAATAATATTATATTATGTATACGATGACAAGTATTTAAACCATAGATCTTATTTTCAGTATATGGTCTATGAGTTATATACGTTCCATATATATATATATATATATATAACCTAACGTATAATAATAATATATAACGAACGCAGTGTATAAATGCACACATATTGTATAGGTTTAATTTACGATGGGCGGGCGGCAGTCAAGCAGGAATGCATCAATATAGGTACCTCTCCCTTATTCCGTATACGCATGTTGCATATATTTAATACTAAGAACACGCGCAAATAATGAGTCTGAAAAAGTCAATTTTATTTTCATAAATGAGATTTTTTAATCGCACTTATCGAGTATTCGTGTATTACTACGAGCTCAGCTCGTATGTGTATGTATGTATATTCACATACCTAAATATATATATATAATGATTATATAGATTTGAGGTATTATTCTTTATACTCATTCATTTTTTTTTTAATAGACCCGTGGAGTGGGCATAGACCAGGAAGTATAGGTTATAAATGCATCTGCAGAAAAAATTAGTTCGTTACTCTAGCGTGGCTCACGTATTATAACGAGATTATATAATGTGCAAGACTCCGTGTACCGTGTCCCGGTGATGGTAATTGGATTCCAATGAGACACGACCATCGCAAACATAATCCATAAAATATAATATAATATATAGGGTGAAAATGCAAAACGTTTTATTGGCATTTTTGTCAAAATTGAGTTACACATTAAACAATGTTTTTAAAATGGTGGCGAATCGATTAGCGTCATTGGATACAATCAAAAATACTATTTCTCATTTAAAAGTCAGTTGATGCTAAATGTACTATTATTGACAATATGAATTTTGTCAAAATGAAATATTTACTATTTGAAGCTTAACATACAATTTTCTAAAAATTCCGTGGTAAAAGTTTAAAAAAATATGGTCAAAACGTACTAGTTACATCAAATTTTTCAAAATGTATTAATTCTATATTGATGCAAAACGTTCTATTTCCCGGGTAAATGGTATAAGAAAGAAAATTTATAGGTGCAAAACTCACTATTTACAAAAACGACTATATCTTAGACTTTTTTTTTTATTGTTACGTTTCATTAAATTATAAATAGTGTTGATAAATGTTGAAAGTTATTTGTTAATCACATTATCGAATTGCCAACATGAATTAAAAAAAAAAAAAATCATTTATATCGTCGATACCTATTTAACTATTATAAAGCCTGTCAAAACTTTATGATTTGGTATACATAATAACTGAATCATGATTATAAATTTATATTTTTAATTAATCAATAAATCTTCGTAACTATTACTAGTTGCTTTCATTAAGTTTGATTTAATTTACATCTAATTAATTTATATTTATTTTAGTTTAACTATGTTAAAGAGAATGAAGCTTATGATAGACAAAGTGAAAATCAAGGTTACCTATAACTATACTATACTATATATAATTCATAAAAAATAACATAATTTCAGAAAATTTAAACTTTTGCATACCACCAATTCTATAGTGAAATTATCAATTATCATTTCATGATTTTTATTGATTATATTCTCATGTAGTTGATGTTGAGCAGCAGAGCATCAACGTTATTGATAATACTACTAGAAATAAGATAATATGACGTTTATCTGCAAATAGTATTTTCTAACTTATTAGTTTATTGATATTATGTGCACATTATAATATCTATAAAACTAATAGTAATTTATGTTGCTGTTCTAATTGCATTATAATAATTACTAGGCAATTATTTTATTATCGTCACCTAAAGTTTTAAATTATTATAAGCTATTAATATCTAAAATTGTTTTTATTCTCTAAAACATAGAAGTTATGAATCACATTTTGTTTCTAAAGATGAATCTTATATATATGTAATGGCTACATGCCTACATTTGGACTATGTGTTAAATATTTTATTAATTTAAAAGGTTTAAATTAGATTGAATTATATATTTTATAATAATACTCAATTAATAAAAATAGAATGTCCTGTAAATTTTTTAGTAAAAATGTACTGTTTGTGTTCATCAAAGCAAAATGTATTATTTATTGCAAATAATATTTTTTGATTAAACTTAAAAATTAAAAAAAAAAAACTATAAATACAAACAATACATTTTAAAATACGTTTACTTGTACAAATATATTCAACAGATTTTTACCTATTTTTATATATTTTCGTGACATATATACCTAAATAATTTAATGCATAGCAGAAAATGACCTTTTCTGAAAAATATGTAAAACACAAATAGCAAATTTTGCTATGTTACCCTTCATATACAAGAAAATTAGCAAGTACCTATTTAAACTCTTTTTTTAGTTAAAAAATATCTGTTGCATAATGGTGGCGTTGATGACCAAAACCACGACTTATTTTAGATAATTATACATATTATGTATAAATTAATAAAAGTAAACGTTTATTCGCATCAAGTGATCAATAGCCAAGTTTGCGCACTTATAACTAGTTCTGAAATTTGGCACATGGGTGATGTTATTTTTAAGGATAAACATCTTAAAGCTAATATTCTAAATTTTGTGTTTTAAAGAGGGGCTCAAAAAAGAATTGGTTGACTCACGAAAAACGATTTTTTAATGTATTGGGATGCTATTAGTTTCATAAAATAAAATAGTTATTATAAATTATAATTTTACATCTGTATTTGATATTTGGTCGAAACAATTTGTGTAGTTTACATTCAACGGAGTTTAAAAAGAGATAAATTCTCGAATCCACGGGCAATGAATTTGTCACGGGCATTACTATGCAGAATCAACTAGTATATAACATAGTAAATAACTATACGTATATAAATATTATAACGATGATTCGTGTTTATACTTAAGTTATAAATTCGTAGCTGGTTCAAGGAATTAGTATATATATTATATATACTGATATATGTGATCACAGGAAAATACATAAAAAACCGATATTAAAATTATATGCGTTATATTATATGGATAAAATTGTATACTATAATAAATCTAAACGCGTAAATAATGTTTCTCACGAGTTATGTCTAATTATGGAGTTAGATTTTTTTTACTGCTGTTAGACGCGTCTGATTACTAATTACTCCACTAATTTGCAAGTAATAGGCGTGCTTCGAACCCGGTGTAATTGAAATTTTGATCGTAACATAATTTTGATAACGTCCGTTTAGAGAAAAATTTAAAATTTCTGAGTTTATGGACGTAGAGAGTAAGCGTAATAAACATGCTATATACACTTATACACTATCTATAATATAATATTACCACCGCGTTTAAAATACAAGGTACATATATAATATACGTACATACTTAAGAGTATAATGTGAAATGCAAAATCCAAGTTTCCGTTCATTATGCATTAAATTACGTGTTGTGATATCTTTTCTGTGCGTGATATAAAGGGCCCCAAAAACATTAAAATAATATAAATTAGTAGGTATTTAAATATATATGTATTTTATGTATTTCAATTGACAAATTACCAGAGGAAAGTGCTCTAAAATTAAAATAATTTCGTTACGAATATGAAATATTATAAATAATGTTCCAATAAATATAATATATTCAAGAAAAATATTATTTATTTAGTGATTTAAGTATACAATTGTAAAATGAATAATTTGTAAACTGGTAAACCTCAAAAAATAAGAGTATATAGGTGATATAAATATATTTAATCATTTTTTTTTATGTAATATTTGTAGGTACGGAAAGTTTTAATATAATAAAGTTTATTTTAATTACGAGTATTATTTATATTTTAAACCTAATAAAGCATTGATCGCTTGTCACGTTCGTTATACACTGGCACATTGCACAGCATCTAGGCATTTTTATAAAAAAATTAAAAGTATAAAAATTAAATTATTTTATGGGGAGGATTAATTTACATTAGAAAAAATTAAGACTTAATCTAATCAGTAATTTTAACCGTGTAGATACTCCAATTCTATACAATAAATTTTAATTGACCTGTGACCAATATAATATGTGTGAGGTATATGTATGAAATTTGACATTTAGCTTATTTTAAAACGCACCAATTTATTTTTACCGCTACACCTTACATATTTATTGGTATAATAAAATAAAAACATTTACGTAACCTAACTTAACCTAGGGTTATTAGGATTTTGCGAAAGCTTTACGAACGACGAATGGTAAATATTCGATATAGCATAATGTATGCATTTATCACGATTCACTGCTTATATATATATAAACACTACCTCACACAAAGAAAATTGTAATATTGACATATTATAGTTTAAAATATTCTTAGAGACGTAAATATTCTGTGTTTTACGTAATGCGTGAAAGACGATAATAATAATATTATTATTATAACTGGCAACAGTGTATACTTATATGTAATAAGTTATATTCATATAATTTATTCTATGGGACATGGTTTAAATAACTAATTTTTTTTTTGTAGATACATCATGAGACATTTTTTTTTTTTTTAATGACTTTTTATCATTTTTAATCTCATACATGATTATTTCCTATATAATGTAGAATATACTGTGTTTATAACACTGCAGTCTTTATGATGACGGTTTTGTACAAATCCCAGATTAAACTCTCTCTCTCTCTCTCTCTCTCTCTCTATATATATATATATATATATATATATGTGTGTGTGTGTTTGTTCGTACCTATACCGGCTATACTACGTAATATAATACACTATACCTTCCAGACTCGATCACTAATATTTTTCCACGGATCCGATACTTATATGCACACGTACTACACGCCATACAATAATACTTATAAGTTATAATAAAAGAATTGCAATATTCTCGCACTGTGTAGATGTATACTATATAAGGTATATGTTTGTACATTGTGCTTGAAGATAATTATAATTTATAATATACGAGGTGAATCGCGATATTTTTTTTTATTTAATAATGAATTTATTTAAATTCCAAAAATCAGATTTTAAATAACTGCATTATTGAAGAAAAAAGAGGGGATGATCATGCACGTGAATCATTTTGTATATTAGTACTTTACTACATTTATGACATATACTGTCATAATAATCATAATAATAATATATTATATGAATATACGATGATCAATGTTGTTATATTACTCGCTAGTCGCTACTCAAGTAAGTACCAATATAAGTAGTATAATACCATGTTTAAATAGTAGTAGTTTTAGTATTAATATTAATAGTAGTATATATATAGCAGTAGTTTTCGATTGTGTTATCGATACGAGTTTTGCTTCCTGTTTACCCCGCGGTCAGCATTCTCGCTCATCGTTCGAATATAATACCTTTATATTATTATTATATTGTACAATGTTATACATATTATTATACATTATATTTTACTTGTACAATGATCTGATCGATCGGTGTCGACGACGACAACGACGGCTTGCTGTCCGATAACACTTTATTCTTCAATCTCGAGAGTCGAGATGTGTTTACCAAAACAAAAACATCCCGTTTTACGCACGCGCACGAACTCGTCGATATATGAGTTTTATTATTGTTATTGTTATTATTATTATTATTATTATTATTATTATTATTGTGTAGTGTGTACGCTTCATTACGCGGCACGGTCGCACCTCAATGTATAATATAATGATCTTTTTTTCCAATCCCCGTCCATCTACACACATCCATCTCCTACAGACCAAATATAATTAAAATAAATCGGTCTAGGTCGCGTCTTTTGTACGACCCCAGGGGTCCTCAAAAGATTACTGGCCCGTTTTGGATACATATTTTAAGGTCTGCATGGTGAGCAGGTCGTGTGAATCGTATCGTAAATACATATGCAGACGCAATACGCACAAAGGTACATGCGTCAAGATTATTAATATAGAAATTTCAATCGGCCTATAGATATAGTTATATTCGAATCGAAGATCGAAAGAAAATTATTTTACACACTGATCGTTTTAATCGTTTTTATTTTACTCTCGGACTATTGTTATACGTGAATACTCGATTGACACAATAAAATAGATTATATTATTAATTTTTAAGGACTTATGCACGCGTAATACATAAACACATTATTCATATACGCAATACCAAACACAACATTAAATAACTATAGTGTATGAAAAAATCTAACCTGAAGAGAAAGACAACACTTAAATACTCAAATAACAAATGATGAATAAATAAAACATTTTCTGCCAATATTTTTATAAATAATAATTTTCTTTCAAAATCGGTGAAAAAAAAAAGATTTAACCTCCCATCAGAAATTTATACGATCTAAGGGCAAACCCTGAATTTAATTTCTTACTTTTTATTCACGGATATGGTTTAAAATATAGTTAAACAAAAACTTATAATAGATGCATTTAAAGATGAAAAATTTTAAATATTGAAATCAACATCGTGCTCCGATTAACTCATTGTAAACGCGTACTATCATCAGCAAGAACGTCCGAAGGGGTTGCAAGGTATAACACTTTAAACACGCTAATACCTTTATCCTTATATTTTATTAACGTTTACCATTGAGACTCGACCGTATTATATTACGTAAATAATTTATTATTGTTTTTGCTATAGCTATAAGGTTCAACTGTTATGATTGAAAAATCACGTTTTCACCGCAAATTGATTTCATTAAGAAGGAACGGGCGCAACTGGTTGCCCGGTTTGGTGAAATTAACATAGCTAATAGATTATCAGTTTAGTCGTATTCATCGTTTTATGCTGGTCTATTGCTTTGGTAATATTATTTTCATGTTTAGTATAGTATTCCAAAAATGTTTGGTATAATGCGTAAAATTGGCTCGCTAAATTTTTACATTAAAAAAATTGACATTCTATAGTAGGATTAAGTTACCCATCTCTACAGTAAGGTATTCACAAAATATTATCACCTCCATTTTTTCATTAAATAATGAAATAATTCTAATTTATTTATAGTATAGAATTATTTTTGTACTGTACCTTTTTTAGGGAGTGTCCTAATACTTTTATGACAACACAACTTTTGTTTTTCAAATAAGATTTCTTTTTTTACTGTAATTAAGTTAATGGATATTTATTTTGAAATTTTTTTTTTTATACTTCTTTTAAATTTTAAATAAGAAGTTTTTCTGTTATTAAAATTTTATATTTAAGATAATTTATAGTTCTTAAAAATTATTTCATAAAAATATTTAATAGATGTAATATTTTGACGCACGCTTTTTAATTTTATGGGAAAATAACACATATGACGTATTTAATACATAGATTTACTTATATACGTAATAGTAAGTACCACCTACCTACTTAATATTTTTATATTATTATTATTATTTTCTAAAGATTACATCTTTACTTTAGTATAGACAATAGTTGTTTATTTTAAAGTTAGTGTTATCCATGTCAACCACATTAAATGTTATATAATGTTATGCATAACTACTAACATAAAATAATTTAAATTAAATCTAATTTTTGACTAAAAGAACACGACTATATAATATACGCTTAAAAAATTACACATAGTAATTACACTCAATTTTTTCAAATTATAAATTTTTTCTAATAAAACTGATTTCACCGTTCTACCAACAGTTATTTATAATAACAATGTATGTATTTTATTGGTAGAGTTTTGTGTATTTTAATAATTATCTCATTAAATATTAACTTATAGATAGTATTATGTTAAATCATACCTTATAATACGCAAACAGCCAATTCTCTTATTTTTCATTTGTTTTTTTTTTTTTTTTTTTTTTTTTGTCACGAGAGTTATCCTGTAAATGTAATCTGAAAATAACAAAACATTTTAATATTATACGATATAAATATTACAGATTAAATTTAAACATTTAATTAATAAAAAAATTATGTCAAATATAGAAGACAGTTTTTTTTTTTAAAAAGGTCACAACGGTGTCTCTGTTATACATCCACTCTTAGTATATCATAATAAAAACTGTTTCACTAGTACCCCAGCGATTATATTAACATATAAATAGTTCAAATGAAGATAAATAATAATTTATGGCTTAGATTTTATTTAAAGAGATTTTAAAATTTATCATTGTTAAATAATAAAAATTATTTAAAAACCAATAATTAAAGTCTAAAAATATTGATACTAAATTTTCCACTGAAAACTAAACGAATGCTTTAATCAAAATCGTTACTATAATTAATTAATATTTTATTAAAGTAATTGATTGTTATTATTAGGCATTAAAAATATTGTGAATAAATAAATAAATTTGTATTATAAACTTTGTATGATTTTAGCATCCCAAAATTTAAGGTTAATTACACCTATGTTCTACATACTTAACCTTTGCTAGAAGGATTGTTGTAGTTAATTATATTTTAATATAGATATTAAGTAATGACTTAAAGAAATTATAAGAATTAAAATCAAAATTTAAACGATAGTATAGTTTTTGAGTTTTTAACTTTGTGTTCTAAGGATTATTTAAGTTCAGTGTAATGGGCTTAGAAGACGTTAGATTAGTTTTGGTGACTTGAAAATTTTAGTATTTAATCCTAATCTGTTAAGACTTATGATTTATACGAATTAGTCCGTGTATAATAAATACTTTTCCGATATTTTATGAGTACTATATTTTTGTGAAACTATATTTTCAAGGACTCTTTCATTATACACTAAAATAAGTACTGTCAATTAAATTTTTGATTTTGCTGCGTTAATATTTTTACAAAAATTATCTGCTGAATAATTAACTGTTTAGAATTAAGGTTGTGATTTAAAAAAACCGCCATAGGACATATCTTCTTAAGTATTACAAAAAATTTCTAAAATTAGAAAATAAAGTTTTCAAGTATATTGAAAAATTTAAAAAATTAGAAACTGAATAAATCTATTATTAAATAAAAAAATGAGAGAGAGGGACTAACCATACAGTAAATCTG
Organism: Melanaphis sacchari; assembly: GCF_002803265.2. Classification (NCBI taxonomy): domain Eukaryota; kingdom Metazoa; phylum Arthropoda; class Insecta; order Hemiptera; family Aphididae; genus Melanaphis; species Melanaphis sacchari. The sequence goes on along the minus strand of NW_020271380.1, from coordinate 1,383,637 downwards.
ACTATTTAACGTAATATCTATGATATAGGTATTTAAATTTGATATTCATTAAAAATTTGAGCTACATATATTAAGTGTAAGTGTACCTACAGGTCCTATAGGTTCACATAATCAATTTAATAATGTACAAAATATTATCATATTATATTTTAAAGCCATTATTGTCTATTTCTTTATTAATATTACATTAAAGCTTAAATTAAAATCGGATACAGGATAGATGGTCAAGCAATATTGTATGACAATATTTATTATTGAGGTAGTTTTTAGGTGTTTTTAAAAATAACGTATTTGGTTTGTATTATACTTCGAGTTTAATATTAAAACAAATTCAAAGTTTGTTTTATTATTCTGACCAACATATATGTATCAAACAACAAAATATACATATTTTTTTCAGAATACATGTAGTGTACAAAAAATTATAAACGTAATATACTTAGGTAACTATAAAATAATTTAAAGATGTAGGATTTGGAATTTATTCCATATTAATTATTATTATTACTATTATTATTTTTGATTACTTTGAAGTCTATATAAAATGATTAAAAGTAAAATATACCCATAAAATTTTCATGTGAATAAAGTTCACGTCCACCTGACGAGAAATTATATAGCTTTGCATTGTGGCATAATAATATCCGACGGAAATAGTGAATACAGAAATAATTCACGTAAATTAGGTACAATGCGTTTTAATCATAATTTTAAATTCAAAATATATATATCGTTTCTAGTGTTTTTTTTTTTTTTTTGTTTCAATTATTATAATATTATTTATAGCGCTAAAATATAAAAACGACCTGACCGACGTCCAGCATGCACGACTGTTTAGAAAAAAAAGAGTTGCAATTTTTTATTTTTATTATCATTATTAAGTTTAATTTATAAAATTATGTATGACTAAAACTAAACAATAATATAAACGAGTTGCTCAAGTGCCGCTTACGCATAATACAACTTTTATATTTTACATAAATATGTATGCCGGTACATTTCCTATACGGTTTGTGATGTGGTGTTTGATGTTTAAATAGCAGTACAATTTAATAATAATATTTTTAATGATTTTTTGAGATTCGTTATCAATGGTTTTATTGTTAATTGTTTTTTAGCCGTTTTACTTGTCTGTGATAAGAATTTGCGTTGCACATATGAAGGGAACCTGGGTGCTTTAAAATGAGAGTTATTACATATATATATGATTATCGTTTTGACTGGTCAGTCTAGCATAGGTGTCGATTATTGCATCCAAGCAACAGAAGTACCCAAAGTAGTAAAATGCACATGTATACATGGCTAGCAGTGGGTGTATGACAACTTTTTAGGTAATTTGTATTTAATATATGGTGACAAAAATATCTTAGGGCACACCTTGTACATATACATAAATCATTAATGTATTATATATAAAATAGTATATTATAATATACGTGTCTTAGTGTGTTGGAAATAGTGGGCGTTTGCCCATTAAAAGACACTAACTAACGTTATACACCATACTCACACATTCATCTATAAAATAAATAATTTTTATTAATTATTATTACAAATAGGTACAAATTTATTCAGAACTAGAAAAAAACTTTAAATCTCAAAGCATTACTATACGTTGTTCAAATAACAATTACAATATATTATTATCATGTTTGACGAGTACACCTATATGATCAATTATTATAAGTAGGTAAGCGCATCTGGAAACTTCAGAAATTAACGATTTTTACTACATCAACCGTCAATACAAAGTGTATTTATTATGATATTGAGCGTGCAGTGTGCAACAGTGCATTTGGTTTTTATTTTTTTTTATTTTTCATGTTTAGATAAGGGCGTAAACCATTTTTGCAAATACGATAAAATAATGAATATAACACACATACACACACATGCATAAACTTAAAAATAATGATCTGAAAGAAAACTAATTATAATAATAACATATCTAAATATTATGCATATTATACACTCCTTTCAAACATAGACGATTACGATGACAGGAGTAATAACAAACAACCATAAAAACAATTTATATTGCGAAAAAATACTTTATCAAAACAACGCATTTAGTTTCGCCACAATCAATTATTATTCGCTCTTTGGTTTTTTCATTGAAATCAAAATGTTTCTTTTTATATTTACGTATAATATCAATAGTTTGACACTAATAAAAAACATAAAAAATACTTTTAGTTTTTTTTTTCCGTTAATTTCCCATTAGGTAACATTTATTACAGTAATATAAAAAATCAAAAATTACGGATCTTAATCTGGGATTAGATTATTAATGGACAAGGATGAATAAATCGTAAACATTTGTAACAAGTTGATATACTAAAATCTTAAAAGTAACTAATGTTATTATTGCGAGTAGATATCTCTATTTATGGTCACATTCACCGTGGAATATATCATCATCAACTTCCGAGATAAGTAACTGGTTTTTGTTTAACATTTATTTTAGTGAAAATTATGTATTAAAAAATACTCCTCTTACTACCCAACAATAATTTAGAGGTTTGCACACGGTACGGGGTTGCAATGTGATTAAATGTCATAGGTATTTTACATGTATTGAACGATTTACTAAAAATGCTCATCTCCATTTTTTTCATTTAATAATGAATTTATTTAAGCTTTGATTTTTGAAATATTTAAATTTATTTAAACATTATATTTTCAAATCTTCGAGAAATGTTTTGTTTAGTAATACTTAAGGAGCGTTTTTGTAGTGATATAAAAATGTGGGATCCCTTCTTTTTTACCATAAATTATTGAGTCGATATTTTTATTTTTTTTTTATGTTGATATATTAAATTCTAAATTTTAATTAGTAGTTTTTTAGTTATTTAAATGTTTATACTAAGAATAAAAGTTCCTAAAAATAGTTTAGAAAAAATATAAAATAAATGTAATAGTAGATTTTATAATATTTATATTGATAGATTAATATGAATCAATACAATATTCAACTATTACTATAGTTCTTAAATCTTCCAAACCCATTATTATGTACACAAAATAAAATAATTTAAGGATTACTCATTCGAGTTTTGTTTTAAGACGTCAAAATTTTCAGAAAAAATATTTAATAAGTAATTTTCAGTATAAAAGAGAGGTTCTCATTAAAAAAAAAAAACAGAAATTCGTATCTTCAGAGAACACTTAATAAGTAGTAGGTACAAAAAACTCAAAAGTTTAAAAATATAGCCTTTAAGAGGACGCTACCTTCCCACGTACTGTCTTCGACTTACAAATATACAATGCAACATATTTAGGTCCAGTATTAATATTCAATGATCAATATTGTGTGTTCTTAGCTTTATTTTAAAGTAAATTTATCTATTATCACTGTTTACGGTAAGAGCATTATCTTTCCATATATTACTATAATAATATATATAAACATGTTTAACTTATCATATTTATAATACAAAAAAAAATAGTGATAACACATATTTCATATTAATAAGAATTTGAGTGGGAATTTATTATAAATGAGGTTAATAGTTGTCGATAACAATAAGTATACGGTTATGGATAAATAAACATTAATCATTTTTTTTTTCATTTTTTTTGAATTAATGTTCAGAAATTCTTATCATATGGTTTTACTTTTCGTACAGAAGTATCTCGTTTTCTCTAACTGAAAAAAAAACCAACACTTAAGCACTGCTTATGTACTTATCAGTTATCACTTTAATAATAGCTAATTGGTCGATTTAATCCAATATTAAAGTTAAGAATACACAATTGATTTTCCAAATTTTACAAAATTTCATTTTGCAAATTGTTTTTTTTTTGTATTTAAGTAAAACGATGACAACACCATACGGAGGTTGCATCTTCTTAAATATATTAAGAAATTCAAAATCAAAGTATGAATAACTGCAGTATTGAAGGAAAAAGGGGTAAGTGTGCTTGATGATCCACCCATATATACATATATATTATATTGAGCTTCAGTTATTATACAATAAATTGTAAAACATATAAAATGTTGTAAGATAATTTATCACAAAAATTGTCGATTTTAAAAATTATTTTTATAATTTCATAAAAATATCTAACCTATATATTATAAAATCCGAAATAGACGATATTTCATTGGATTTTAATTTTTTGAGCACGTTTGTATGGATATTGGTCAAAGCATTGCATTAGGTATTAGCGCCAATGTGATTAAATTGATACAAAATTCGGTTTTTTTACGTATATAGGTATATGTTATTAGGATAGGCAGTTTACAATATTAACATGTGTGTATTATCCACTTTTTGTTATAGGTAGAATATTCATTTTTCAACAAAATAATACACAAAATTACTTACCTGATATAATAATACATATACGAAAACGTTACATAAAATAATTTGACCTCTGAGAATAATGATAGTATAGTGTCATGTACAAACATCAAGGGTACAACGAATTGCACAATGTCGGGGTCACGTAATATAAAACATAATATATTATCCTCTTTAGGCGCACACCGTCTACAAAAACGCACGTTTCGGGTGATGAAAAAGGGTCGACGTGAATGAATGATCTTCAAAATGAATATCAAAGAAAGAATCACGCAAATCGCATAACCCCCTATCTCTATGTTTATTATATAAATGTGAAATCTAATTTTGTCGTAAGCAGCTAATTTTAGAAACTACAGGGTCAATTCTAATTTCAATAAAACCTTTAGTTTTCTTCCTTAAGAATTGATAGATATTTTTAATTTTATTTTTCAACCCGTATAGGTCGGTATATGGTGGTTCATTTTATGCCAATAATTTCGTTTAAAGTCAAAAAGTGTTTACGTTAATAAAATAACTTAATTGTATTAAGTAAATACTAGTTTTTCTATTTTCATTTACATTTCTTCACAATCGTTAGTCTTATTATAGTTGATCATGTCTATTATTTTTATAAAATACCATAATGTAAATTCAGTATTTGCCGCTATACGCAAGGAGCTAAATTATTTCGTTATAAAATAAAACAAATGCCAATAAAACCAATAATTCCAATAACACTGACAAACGAATTCGTTATTAAGAACGTTGAACTCATGAAAAAAGTAATAAAAATAAATATTTTTTATAAATTTAATACGTTTGAAATATTTGTGCGTTAATCATAAATGCTTAATTTTCTTTTTTATAAATATTTAATTAAATGGTTAATATATATATACTTTAATAGGTAGGCTCCAGGATTTCAGATATTACTAATTATAATATATAGTTTATTATCAATTGATTATGTTTAATTAAATATTAGATAAGTTTATATAAATTTTAGCTTCTAACATCTGTATATTTGATGAAATCTTGTTATACATTTTTAGAACCATTAAAAAAAAATTATTTCAGTAACAAAAAAATAGAAAAATACTAAAATATTGGTTATTGAAATACAGCAGTAAAACCAAAAAAAATAAATAAATATTAAAATATGTCCAGGATTAAAAATGCTGAATCGTAATAAACGTAATAATTGAAATTGTACCCATATACATTTCGTATTATGTACTCGTATTTTAACTAAAACGAAACAGTAAACAATAGAAAGATTGAATAATTTTAACACGGACAGAGTCGGGTACTGTAGTTATATTACATTATTATTGATCGACGACAATAGTTGTGGCCAAACTTGGGACGTGTTGGATTTGCCCCATAGTGGGGTGGCATCAAGAGATACTAAGAAGACTACGTTTTAACTGCAATACTATCGTACATAAATATATTATGGAGTTGTACATGAACATATGATTGCATAGTGCACATGGCTCAGATAAAATTGGTAGATACTATAAAAATTTAAAAAGAAAAAATTCGACGTTACTTGCGAAGGAGAATGAACCACCAATAACATAAACATACACGAGTGTCAATTTCTTACTTACACTTCTGTGTATACATATTAGTATATTACATAATGATACCTATAATATGGAACCTATTATAATTTTGAATGATGTGCACATGTGGAGAGTGTCACAATTCCAATTCATGATTTTGAATAGATAATTTAGCAGTATTATACGCACGATTGTCCAAAATATACATATAGTTCACCTAAATAATATTCTCAACAACAATAATAATAATTTCCCATACTTTTACACCTCTATTATGGCCTACTTTGATATTTATTAAAATGATACACTGATGCATACAAGTATGTTTTCACTAAAGTCTAAAACTATACATTAAGATTTAATTAAGTATAATTTGTAAGGCTGATCGTAATACACTGTCTTTATAAGTAAATATAAACGCGTCAATCGAATTAAACCGTATAGAAATATGCTCTTTTAGTTGAAACATTAAAAACAAACAATAGGTGTTCTATCCTCCTGGCGCCTGAATCGTTTTTATGTTTTGTATTTATAAGTACCTAATGTCCATTAAAATGGACAAATCTTTCTACCCCCGATAACGCCTGACCTGTTTTTAAAATTTGTAAACGTATGTGCCGGATGTCCATTCAAATGGACATTTGTTTTTAGATATTGTTTTATTTTTCTTATTTTTTTTATTATATTTATTTGTAGTAAACTTGTATTAATAGTTTCCATACAATATTTAGTTTATTAATTCAGTTATTTTGTAATCATTGTTAAAATAATTATGTATTTATTTAATTCATTTATAAACTAACGAATTTTCCATATTAAAAGTCTATAATTTTCGTATTTATACAAATATTTTAGACAAGAAAGTTATATTTTTAGTTTGTATACACATTAATGTGTAATCTGGCTAAATTTGAGCGTATTTCATTATTTTTATATAATTTTTATATTGCTCGAAACAATGTCCATTAGAATGGACATCCGGCTGTTATTACTACAATACCAGCTGTACCCAGTTATTTAATATTTTTTAATGTGTTTATAAATTCAAATATCTTTTCGTTGGGGAATACCTATTATTGTGACTTATATAATTTCAATAATATTATTACATGTCAACAATAAGTTATTTTTATATTAAACATTCTAGTATATCGTTATCATAAATAATTTTTATAGTATATTTTACTGTTTAAACATTGAGTTAATGACGCAGACAGACACAGTGTATTATTAGGTTCAGACGATTCCGTGTAGACGTGCGTACCGAATATTTTTCCAAGTTATAATAATATGATTCGTTCATCAAATTTATCTGATGAGGCAATATTAGAACTCATTAATAATGGTAACACGTCAGAATGTGAAATTGACTTTGATGTAAGTGGAGATGAAGATTATGGTATACCAGATCCACTAGGAGTACATAATGATATTTCAATGGATATTAACGAACTTCTAGAGGAAAACGATAAGTATTTTAGTCAGTTTTCAAATTCTAATATCAATATTGAGGATTTAGTAGTTGAATTAAATACCGAGAGTACCGAAACGTGTGTACAAACAAACAATTTACGTAGTCCTAGTCCTAATACTAATTTACATAGCACTAACTCTTCTTCTAATATTAGTGTATCGCCAACTAAGTATGTAAATAATATGAAATGGAAGAAAAAAAATGGTTTTAAAAAAAAAATAAAAAGAACCCAACCCGATGAGTACAATGATTACGAGAGAACCGGGTGGACACCAATTAATTATTTTAATCAATATGTAAATGATGCGACAATTAAAAATATGGTAGATTGTACTAATATCAGAAGTGTTAAAGAGACTGGAAAATCAATTAATACTACATTATACGAAATGAAATGTTTTATAGGTTCAAATATGTTCATGTCGACTTTAGGTTACCCACGAATGCGTATGTATTGGCAAAAAAGAACAAGAGTACCTACAGTTAGTAATTCTATATCTAGAGATCGCTTTTTAGTAATTCGAAAATTTTTAAAAGTAGTGAACGATGATGATATTTCAAACGAAAAAAAAAGAGATGCATTTTGGAAAGTTCGTCCGTTCATAGAGAGTGTTAGAAGTGGTTGTTTAAGATTAGTACGAGATGTAGAATTATGTATTGACGAACAAATGATTCCTTTCACTGGTAATGTTAAAATGAAACAGTTTGTTCGCGGAAAACCAAACCCAACTGGACTTAAAAATTTTGTTTTAGCAAATAAAAACGGATTAGTGTTGGATTTTTGTATTTACCAAGGAAAAGGAACGACATTTGAAACAAACAGTGAATACCTTCTTACTATTGGAGAATCTGCTGTCGTTCATTTATCCCAAACTGTTCCACCGGGATCATGTTTATATTTTGATAGATTTTTTACAACTCAAAAACTTTTGGACATTTTGAAACAAAAGAAAATTGTTTGTACGGGAACAGTTATGAAAAACAACATACCTAAAAATATTGATATATTATCGGATAAAATTCTAATGAAAAAACCTCGAGGTACTTCTGTACAATACGTCCGAGAAGACAAAAAACTATGTTTAGTTAAATGGTTTGATAATAAACCCATTCATTTACTTTCTACTGAAAATGGCAGTACTCCACATAGTAAATGCAAACGTTGGGATAATAAAAATAAAAAAAGAATTGAAGTTCCTATTCCTCAAATTATTAAAAACTATAATGATTATATGGGTGGTGTCGATCTTTGCGATCGTATGATATCATTTTATCGTATGAAAACAAGAACTAACAAATGGACCATACGAGCAATTTTTCATTTAATCGATTTAGCTGTTGTTAACAGCTGGATAATGTACAAACAAGACCAAATAAGAAAGGAAGTTCCAGTTAAAAAAATACATCAACTATTAGATTTTAAAATTCAACTATCAAGTGAACTATTGGAGTATGATGAAAATAGTATTGATTATCAAAAATATTCTGGAAGGCATAATTCATTACCGTCAAAAGAGAAAAGACATAAAGGTTAACAAAAATAATAATAAATATTAGGTATGTTTGCGTTGAAATAATTAACTTATTTATACCTATATTTCAGGTGCTGAACATTTACCAATAATGAAGGATATAAAAAATTCATCAAGGTGTCGTTTTATAGGTTGTAAAAAAAAAAACAAAGATTCAATGCAGTGAATGTTCTATGTATTTTTGCATTACCACAAGCAATAATTGTTTTTTTTAATTTCCATAAAACATAATTTAAATTTAAATTTTGTAAATAAATATTTTATTTTAACTTTATAGTTATAATGTCATAACATAAGTTTTTATCAAGTCAATTTTATTATTATTTTATGTCTAACACCAGTTACTATTATTTTATTAGGTTTATTATTCAAATAAAGGCATCAACTTTAAAACTTTGCTTGAATATTACTAGTGATTTATTAAACAAGTTATTTCTAGTATTAATATGTTGTTGTAATAACAATTACCTAATGTCCATTGTAATGGACATTTTTCGGAGCGTATTTTATACGTGAAGGAAGAATGATAAAAATGCTTATATTATTTATTATTGTTCCTTATCATATCTATTTTGAGGTTATAATATCATATCAAACTAATTGAAAATAAAATATGGCCCGGCACTTAGGAGGTAAATATAAATATCCATTGAAATGGACATCAGGCACATACGGTTACAATTGTTATAAACAGGTCAGGCGTTTCAGGGAGTAACACAAAATGTCCATTGAAATGGACATTAGGCGTCAAGAGGCTATACAGTATTATTTATATTATACTTGAAACTAATTATGATTAAGTCGAGCGTAAGTATTGTTCATTTTCTAATCGATTTATACGTATTATATTACACGTATGATTAAAATTATAATTATATTTTATGCATGCATACTGTGAAACCTAACTGATGGTTTATTAAGAAAGTGCAATGAATTTCAAGGACAAATAATTATCATATTTATTATTTTGAAATTAATTTTCCAGCAAAATATTTAAGTATTAATATTAGTAAAAATAAACACCGTATTGTCAATATTACAACTGTTGTTAAAATTCCGCTTATTGTAAAAAAAAATTTAAAAATGTATCATAGCGTTTTAAATTACGTACATATTATGCATTTTATAGGTGCTAATAAAATTGAAATATGTTTATATTATATTTCAATAAATACGCTCTACCTATCCACGTATACGATCATTTATGAACGTTGTTTTTAATATTATCTGGTTTAAGACTTTAAGTATATACAATAATCTATAATATAATAAACTATATTATATAAATGTATTTATAATATAAATTGCACCAAACATTGTACCAATTACTTTGGCTAGTTGACAGTTGTACAAGACTTTAGAAATACACGAAAAAAATTGTCGTGCTACCCGATTGGTCACGTTTTTTGTATTACTATTATTTTTTTCTACCATCAACAACCTTGGAGGTTTATGATATTATGTACCTATACGTGGACTATAAAACCTTTGACCGGATTGTAAGTAGGTATATACATGTAATTTAAGGTAATATAAATAATAATATATTACTTTTTTTGTACCCACTCCACATTTGTGTAAACCGCTCATACGTGCATGTAGACCTACGTAAAGAGATTTCCTTTCGGAGAAAGTGTCGGGTATATTGCAGTGTGAAAAAGATGGCTTACCCAAACCTGCAACAATGAGAAAAGGATTGGGCCTATACATGTATACATATATATATATATATGACAATTTATCAATCATTTGAGTGTGATATAATACATTTAACTAATGTAGTTCTAGACATCCAACCAGTCTGGTCATGACCTATAATGGCTTTAGTATCTTCCTACTCTTAAAAAAAAATTACGTATATATGTATAAATATTATATACTGTTACAAGTGTGCTTAAAAAAAAACCGAATAACGATCGTTTAAACTGCATTTTTTATGTTTAAATTTCAAGTGCTGTTGCTGAGAGAAAAAAAGTGAAGAAGAATTTTCCTCTATATATGTATGCCTTAACTGTTATTTAGTATTTGTCAATTTGTATTTTGTTTTACGTGCACGCAATTTAAAATCGAATAAAACTCAGAAGCTGAAATTTAAAGTTAAAGTTTGACATTTCTTATGCGACTTAAAAGACCAAACTATATCATATACATAACATATTTCTTGAAAATAAATATTCAAAACAGCGTTTATTACGCTTATTCTTTTGATTTTAGGTATTTTTACAACCATTATTTAGATAACCTAGTTATAAATCTTTAACAATACTTACAAAAATAACAATATATTTTTAATTAAAATGTTGTCTTGTTGATATTATTTTACATTTTTTACTTATGATATACACGCATTTATAAAAATTCAAAGGGAGCAATGTCCTCTTCTGGTCACCCCTGTTGCCGGCCTTGGTAGTGAGTAAATTATATGAATATTATATAGCTTATAGCTAAGCGGTAATTCTACATTTAAGTTATATTATTTTGCACCATGAGATGTATAATATTATATGCTAGAAGAAATTAATCAATTAAAAATGTATAAAATAATATATTTTATAATACGCGATTCATATCTATAAATATGAGCAATGTGTATATATATACAATAAACCTCACAAAGAGTATTATAATAAATGTCTATATCTAAACATAATCTATATAGTTATACTGGTAAATATTTTAATTAGAACGAACGTATAAAAGCATTTCATCTGCATTACTGATGGTTCAGAGTTTAACTATATTATATTATATTTTGTAATAGAGGTATATATACAATTTATATATTATACATAATATGTGACTTCTGCTGTAGCACAACAACAACTAAAATTATTTTTAACGTTTTGCTCTTAATTTATCGGAGGAAAACTATAATTACTGTCTTCGGCAGTTGGGCTATAATACGTAATATGCTGCGGACGCGCACATAACATTAATGCATCATAATACGAATATATATATATATATATCAGATTCGATCGATAAAGAGAAATTAAATTATAATTAACAATATAATATATTAGAACATAGAGTGTATAATATAAATACTATAGTCTATAACGGTTAATCAGCTAAACATTCCAATGATTTAATCCGATACGCGTACATGCGTGCTATATATTTATGTATATTATGTATGTGTATGTACTACGGAATGATGCTTAATAGTTTTTATTGAAATAAGTCATAATAAGATAACATTTTTTTTTTTTTTTTTGATTTTAATATATTAAGCAAAAATTAAATTTTGTATTTTATAATAATTATACTTTTTAATAATACATATTGTAAGTATGCAATTAGCAAAAGCTTAGCTTCTTCTTGAACAGATAGAAAACAAATTTTTAAATGATGTCACTTTTAAATTTAATAATCATCATACATCTCAGGACTTTTTCAATACAAGACAGCCCTAAATCTTCAAACATCAACTTCCCGTCGTAAAGCAGACTACAATTTCTCATTTTCTTTAGTAATATATTATATAAATTACTTTATTATTCAATATTTTCTCGATCTCCTTGCAATCATATTATTTAAAATTTTAAATCATTCTTCTGAAACTCGATTTAAGTTCTATATATCAGCACATAAACATAAAATGGACACAACCACATGTTGTATTGAATAAATAGAGTTGAAAATATCGCTTAACTTCTTAGTCCACGTCTCGCGTTACTTAATTTTTTTTATCATTATTGTATGGGTAGTTATATTTTTACTTTATATAAATTGACTAATAATGAACTATCATGTATATTAATTATTTTTTCCTTCGTAATTTACAATTTTAGTTAAAATTTATCAACTGTATCTCTTTAAAAATATTATATTAAACTGCTGGTTAGTGTTAATAAACTAATAATAATAAGGAATTTCATATGAAAACCACGATTAACACCTCTACAATATAACGATTAATCACATTGGATATGACTAGTAATGATTATGTCGTAACGAATTGTAGAAATAAAATATAATATGTGTCATATGCATATGTTGTATTATAGTACATAATATGTTTGAGGATGCCTTATTATGCATTTTTCAATATTTTATTTACACTAAACCATGTTTTTAAAAATTCAGAATAAAAATAATTATTGTATAATGAGTATATCTTTCACACTTTCTGTAAGTGAGTGTTTTAATTATGAAGCAGATAGAATAGTTCTAAAAAAAAATGATCATTTAACAATATAAAATATATACATTATATATACTATTATATATACGCGATATCGCGTTTTAGTCTCGTAAAGTATTTTTGAAAAACTCTTTTCTTTCCTTCGTCGTCGACGCATATATCGTATTACCCAAAAATCCGTGTGTATCTATATATTATACAAGCGTGCAAACGATCACACCGAATGTAAGAAGAGTTTGGATATCTCTCTCTCTTCGTGCATATACATATATACACATTATATTATAGAAAGAATTCCGCCTTAACGCTTCGCCTTAAACGAACGTATCAAGTTGCCATTTTTATCGGCTCTCCTATGTGTTTTGTGTATACATACAAACATATATATGTATACATAATATAGGAACCTATATAAACTCACCGCAGCTGTTGAACTACGTATACGCGCGCGCGGCATACACGAAAAGGAATGCACATGAAAATAATAATGGTAAATATGGACCTGTTTAACCGGACATTCTTTGTTTGCGATGTTTTTTTTTTTTGTCTTTTCGTTTATTTTTTCATTGCAACCATCGCAAGCAGCGTATACATAGATAGGTACGACGACGACGATGGGTTTTCTCAAACAAACAAAAGTAATCGATCACTTATCCCTGTAGGTATTACATTGCCGGAGGACACCGCGACGACGGTACATTATATTAGGTGAATGTATATACAAAGTAAGATGAGATTATGAGGGTATATGACTCTTCTGATATTATGGTATTATAATATTTCATAGAATAGGTAACGTATCATAATTTTTATCGAATTAGATCTATCCGAATTTGTTTTTAGAATTTAAACTGGCTCTTTCTAATAGGTTCTATAGTATTATTATCAACAATAAAAATCTTTTCTTGCATATACGTATTTACTTACAGTAAATACATACATTACTTGTATTATATTTATATTATACGTTTGGTACGTACATTATGAATAATGCATATTGATAAACGCTTTATACATTTTGGAACACTATAATACACATATCAAGGTATACACAATACATACACATTGAATTATCTTAGCATATAAGTTATATTTGGTTTTTTATTTTAACATTATTTGTATTTCCATAAAAAAGTGTAAACAACCATGGCATTTTTGCAAAAAAATAAAAAAAATACCTTTAGCAAAAATTATCTAACCAATTTATAAAATTTAATACTTCAACTTTAATTTTTTATTTTAATTACTAAAAAATGTAGTACATTTTTATAGATAGGTAATACATAAAAATTAAAATAGATTATTAAAACTATTATTTAAATTTATTTGGTTTTTCATCGTTTTAATTCAATGAAATAGAATACTACATTGCTTGCTTGGGCAGTAATATTTATTTTCCATAGAAACATAAAAAAAGTAATATATTTTTAAATCAAAAAATAGATAATTTCGATAAATTTAACAATACGATACAATCTGCAGTGATCTGCACGCAACTATATTAGTATGTTTTACATTTATTATTAGGTTATTATTATTATTACTTTTTTTTGTCAAGTTTACATAATAGTATTTTTAATGGGGTCGTAAATAAAAAGAAAAAAATATTCACAAATTAGTGGTATTATGGAACAACATTTTGTGGCGTGGGATGCGTAAAAAAAAAGATGTATATCCAAGTAAAATATTGCAACCAGTCTTGGCAATTATTCTTTGTACTGTCAATATTATTCTTATACAAGATAATTTTGTTCAGTTTTAATTATACTAAAGTAATATCAATAATAGGTATAATCTCGATATTAAACTGTTATGGAAGGGAAGAAAAAAAAACAGTATTCCAATTCTTTAGTTTCTAGTAGTAAGTAGCTGACTGTGGGCTGCCCACAAGTATAAAATAAAATCTTATATATATAATAGTATAATACGCGCCGCTGTAATTTAAATATATTAACGTTAACGGAAAACGACCTTGAATATTTCAAACAAAATTAATTGAGGTAAAAACACAATATTAACAATGGACAAAAGACTGTCAACGTCGTCCAGACTAATAATATAACATGTGTGCGTTAAGCGTGTACATACATTTATTCTATATTCTATAAATTATATTATTTATTAACGATCGAATTTTTCCCTCCACTTGTACACACACACACACACACACACATACACACACAATATTAGATATAACTATAACTTTGTATTAGTATTAAAATACAGTAAACGCAGTACATATAAAACATGTTAGGCCGCGATGGTACGCAACTTGAAGAATATTGGTAACATACATAACTTTACTTTTATAACAGGGCACATAGTGATATATAGAATGATTCACCGAGCATGCTAAGCTCATTTTTTTTTTTTAAATATAGTTCATCAAAACCTGATTTTTGAAATTTTTAAATATAATTAAAAACCATATTATTTTTTGTACTACTTAAAGAGTGTGGAGATACAAACTTTTATTTTTCAAAAAGAATTAATCTTTTTATTGTAAGTTATTTATTATTTAGCAAAAATTTTATCTGAAAATTTTGATGCGCCAAACTTTAAATTTAAACGAAAAGATTTTAGCTTATTTAATTTTATGTACTAAAGATAAACTAAAAAAAATCTAATAATTAATATTAATCTATCAACTTTTACGATTTGTAAAAATGGTACAAGGTTAATATATAATAGATCTAATATTATATTTGTTAATACCATTTTTAAGGACTATTGTGCTTAGAATAAATATTTTATAATAAATAGAAAAGTACTTGATAATTATCATCATCGATGTACGTGTGAACATACATTTTTCAACTGTATATACACGGGGTAAATTTAAAAACCGCAGACGTGCTAGATTATACACTAGGTAGCGTTTATATAACACGTAATCAATTTTACTAAATTAAAAGTATAAAGTATACATCTTAAACATGATTATGGATTTAGACAATGTTAGTTCATAAAGTGAAAAATAAATATATAGTAATATATAGTAAAAGGTGTTAATAGATGCACCCAATGAATCTGGAGAGGACTCAAGAAAGAAAATTTTAAAATAATTTTGTATGATACTAAAAGCATATCTAGAAGAATTTATTAAGTACTTCCGAAAGTCTATTCCAACATTTGATGAATGGACATAATAGTTTAAAATACGCAAGACGTCTTTGCAAACTTGTGAAAAAAATAAAATAAAATATTCTAAAAAGACTTCCATCTGTAGAAATAACATTTTTCTATATTACAAAAATAATTATCTTACAATATTAAATACGTTTAATATTAATATACACTTTATGGAAATCTCATATTTCTAGACAATCCTACGAAAATATTATACAGGTTAATTAATGTCCAATAAGAGTAGTAATCATTACATTAAAATTTCACAAAAAATAGATTTGCAAAAAAGTCCTCAGTATTTAAAATTAATGGATTTATATATTTGTTTAATGATGATCATGACTTGGATTTAAAAATTCTAAAAATTATTAAATAAAATAACCAAAGATGCTTGTTTAAATCAATAACTCCCATAAAAAAAAAAATATAAAATTTAGACACGCACAATGTCTAATTTAACATAACGTCATATTATATCCTTAATTTTAAGACTAGGAATTTACTTTTCGGCTATTCTTTTACTTACCTACTATATAAATATTGTCGACCTTAAAACCTACATAGTGCTTTACCTATAATCTGTCCAATGAAAAACATTATATGGATTACATCTATAATATAAATCGCATATTATGTCCACATCAATGCAGCGGAGTGCGTGTCAAAATGAAAATAATTATTGCAAAATTTCAAGCCATCGAACTTCGCAGTCCACGGAAGATTACAGGTCGAACGGCCCAGATATATATATATATATATTATATATATACAAGTACGATATACGTCGTGTATATTACCTATATGCGATGACGCGACGATTGCGGGATTTTTAATTAAAACATTCTCGTTTTTGGTATGTATACAAACAAGTCTATATTAAACACACGCGATACAAATATATATATATATATATATATATATATATATATATATATATATACAGAGTGGTACACCAAGTATAGGTACTAACCCTCATTTCTCAATGATGAATTTATTCAAATTTTGATTTTTTAAAATTTTGAAAACTATAAGACCATGTTTTAAAATACCTTATATTTATTATATTACACTATATTTTCAGATGAGAATCCTCGCCCTTTTTTTTGTTATTAAAATGTTAATATTAATAATAATAGTCCTTAAACATGGTTTTACAAAGTATAAAATTTAGATGTTATATCAGATATAGTATTTATAATACTTGAAGGATCATTTTTATAAATAAGATATATTTTAAAATGATTATATTATGCATATTCCCCAATACCATGAACTTATACTATCCTTAGAACACAGAGTTAAATAATTTAAAAACTACTTGTTTGAATTTAAATTTTGATACAGCATTTTTCAGTAAATAATTTACTGTATAAAAGAAGGACTGTTAATTGAAAAACATAAGTTTTGTATCTCCATACGACACGCATAGAATAATACAGAGATTTAAAAAAAAATAAAAACTAGATTGTCAGTAACTGCTATATTCAAGAAGAAAAAGGGGTAAGCACGTTTATTAACAAATCGCCCTGTATGAATATAATACCTGCAATAAACGACAACCGCTTTTGGTCGTTCCGTTTTTAGCGGAGACGCATCGGTGCGCAGGTACCCACCACCACGTCTCATGACCTCTGCGCGGGTTTCCAATAGTTCAGACATTTAACATTTTTTTTTTTTCATTCTACTCGAAATTTACTTGATTTATGCGGTCTCGAATAACTGGTCCGGCAAATGTATATGTATATTATAATATCGTCTTATATATTAACTTATACGCACATCTAAAATATAGGCGACGAGTATTTGCACAGAGCTGTAATGCGTTCGCAGATCGTTATAAAAATTTCGGGACGGCGGTCCGCAGAAAACAACGTGTTCATTATGAACGAAACGCCGCCGCTCGCCACACATATATATCGCCGACATCGACAACGACAACGGTTTGTTTTAAAATTAAAAAATTTTATTTTATTTTTATTCAACCGAGGTCTATTTTACACGCGATAATTATTCGTTTCGAAACGTGTGAAAAAAAAAAAAACAAATGGTAAGTCGATAAACAGCTTTCGGGGGAGTTGCGGATATACGACGAAATTTAAACGAAATTATTATACATTTATGTTATTTATAATATATATAAGTATAATGGCAACCAGTCGGCTTTATTTATCAAACGCAAAACACGCGATAATTTTGTCCTGTGTGATTATTTTACAACGAAGTCGGGCGACTACTAAACTAATTGGACGGAAATTGTGTTTTTCCCGTGGTCAGAAGAATTTGACGTCACCGCCGTGATATTCGTATATAATTTGATAATATTGCTATATAATACAATGTGTGTGTGTATGTTCGTGATGAGTATATACAACTATACTACTATACTACGTGTATTTTCTAGTAATAATATTATTAAATTCTAAAGTCGAGGTGTATACGATGGGGAAAACTTGACATTTTGTCGGTCTCGTTAATCACACAGCCCTTATCGGAAACGAGAAAAAAATAGTATGTTATAAAGTGACAAATTGTATATATTAATGTGTGTACGTTTGAAATAAGACAGTGGCGGAGGCGACTCATGAAAACGAGTCAAATTGATTATACCGAAATTATACATCATCACTGATTCATCGCAGCAGAGTTCCGTGTACAGAGCGCGTACAATTTCCGGTGTACGCAGCGTAAGTTTCTCAAATTCGATTTCCAACAGTTTTTATTTTTTATGTTCTCCCTGCTCGAAACCAAAGACTAGAAAAATTGAATTTTAGATCGCATTTTCGTTTTAACACGCGGCGCTATACATCTATAATAATAATAATGTTATACGTTTCTACGTTATATATGACTGTTGTCGATATATGTTTACGTGTGTAATTGTGGTTTATATATAATAATAATACTATTATATGTTATTATATTATTGTACGCGACGATCGAAAGAAAAACTATATTATTATGAGTGATGAACAGGTACGAAGGGAAGGTGCAGGAAATGTGTGTGTGTGTGTCTCCGTGTGTGCAGCAGGAGACGAAGCGACCACGCTGAAGGACCGGTGGTTGCGGGCTGTCGCGATCGTCATTAACGGGCGCCACTTTATACCTATTTTTTTTTCTATCCCCATATCCCGTCTTAGTAGCCTAAGGCCAACAACATCAGAAATATATATTTTTTTCGATTATTCTCTTGGCGACGGCGGCACAAATATGATTTCTATCTGCGGCTGTACACAGCGTTAATAATAATAATAATAATAAAATACATGTGTAATAAGACTTTATGTAATGAGTTATAACTATAAATAAAATATAGCATTAAGATTAGGTATATATATATATTTATAATCGATGCAACAGAGCACGTCGTCGACAATTTAATTTATATCGTTAATTGTTAGTTTTCTTATGCGAAACGTATAAATCGACGTAATCGCGTCGTAATTTATTATAAAACGATTCGTTTTAATTTAATATATTAAAATAATAAATAATTTGATTTTTGTTGAATCAATTTTTACGCAGTTTTATTATTATGAAAAATACTAATACCAATATATACGAGAAGGTAACATTTTCAAATCTGTACCATAAGAATAGGTATAATATATTCCTTCTACTAGAAATTGTTATTACTCAGAAGAAATAATCATTGAACATGTCATTTTTGTTTTAACGCAAAAACCTGTTGCCATACTTCGAGGTGTCTGGTTCGATTCCAGATGGATGACCACCCCATGACAACCTCCCTGCTGACGTAATATACATAAATAGTTATTTATATTTATATATGTGTAGACACTATACATAGAATAATAGTCAATAAATAGTTTAACAAACATTTTTTAGGTTAAACAAAATATTATTTTACATTTTTAATAATACTATAGCTATCCCCGTGCACTTTGTTACCCATACAAAATGCACCTGAGATAGATTTGGTTGCCAAATCCTAACATTTAGCGTAATGTGTGTGGATAAATAATAGATATATTTAGCTTTCTGATTGGATGAATAAATGATATTTTCGACATATTATTAACTTTGTATAGTTGTTCCACCCAGCGTTGTTTTTATTTTTTTAACCATTTAACTGTAGATTTTATTTTAATCATTTTTCTTTTTTTTTTTTCGTTGAACGACTCAATTTAATTTCCTTTTCATTATGGAACAAAAACCAACTACTCATTAAGTTTTAATAATTTAAGTAAAAAAGAAAAAGAAAAATTTTTATACTTTTATACTACATCAACTATTCACTAAAACAATTAATAATTAGAAACACGGATGAAAAAATAATTATCTTCATGTGCGCATTTGCTAATTATTTAAAAAGCCAATTACTCGATTTTTCATTAACTTATAGAATCAGTAATAGGCTCCGCGATATGCTCTTTCATTTAGAAATTCAAGGTAACGCGGCAGATGAGTAGTTTTAGAAAACATGCGTGACAAAGATTTCGATTTTCACGAAATAATAATAAAAAAATAAAAGTGTGAAAATTATTACGAAACAATATTATAACGAAGTTTGATGAATATCGAGTCTGGACTAAAATATTGAATAAATATATTAAATGATTATTTATTGATACAAACTAAAATAAAATTGAATTTTAATTTATAACATAATTATTATTTTTATAATTTATAACAATAATAAGTATGTGATGAGTATTTATAACTTATAAATAATATAATTATGCCACGAAAATAAAAAAATTGACATCCCAAACGATAAATTAATCCGTTATTGTTTTACATACATGTATATAAAGTTGACTATATAATAATAATAATATTAAATTTTAAAATCCATCCGCAATTGGTTTTAAGAAAAAAAAAAATGACGCAGCTATATTATGTTATGTTGTACACTTGTATGTTATATCACATCAACGCCGCCGTTACAACTCACTTTATACACAAACACATTAAATTATATATATATTATATTATCTGATTGAAGAACCAGAGTCGTCCACATGTCATTTCCGTCAGCCTTCAAATACATAAATGCAGGACGAGAAGAAGAGCCATTATATTATATATACAGAGTGATTCAACTAGTATGCTCACCCCTTTTTTTTCTTCAACGATGTTGTTATTCAAAATCTGGTTTTTAAAATTGTTATTAGTGTATAATATTTGTAATATATTTTAAGGTTATATTTTAAATTACTTAAGAAATTTTGTACCACTTAAGTAATATTATATAAAAATATAATTTTCTGTTTTTTTTTTTCCAAATAAAAACTCTTTTATCCACGGTAAATTATTTGGCAGAAAATTTTTCTAAAAATGTTGACGTATTAATAGACATTTCAATGAGTATTTTTTGAGTTATTTAGGTTTATGATAATAAGTGAATGTTAATGTGGATTTAGAGAATATGAGGGATATGGTATTTACTAATTTGTACCTTTAAGTTTAAATATTAATCCATTATATTAACATTTATGACGCATAAAAATGGTTCAAGTATAATAAAAACTAAATCTGCAATTACTGTATTTATTTTATATTTTATTAAAATAATTTTTAAGAACTATTTTTCTTAATATAAACATTTATAAACTACTCGTTTAAATTTTAAATTAGATAAATCAAATTTTTAAAAAAATTATCCACTTTATAATTTACAATAAAAAAGGGAAGTTCTCATTTGAAAAACAGAATTATTTAATTATTACAGAACTCTAATTAAGCAGTACAAACAAATCTGAAAATTTGAAAGTTTGGTCTTGAAGTACATATTTAAAAATACAAAATTTGAATATATTTTTTATAGATAAAAAAAATGGGGGTGAAAATATGCCTGGTGAATCATCCTGTATATATGAATGTTAAGAGAGTTTAAAATATAGTTTATAACGCGTATTATACATACATACTTACATAAAGTGCGAGGGGTCGAGATAATTCGGACTATATATTATATTAAAAACAGTCAGAGTACGTACGAGTATAGGTACTATTTTTTATTCTTTATTACTGGTTATGACTAGGTTTTTGTGTTTGGCAAAAAAAAGTTTGGGGATCGTATACTCATGCGTGTACACACATTGTATTACAAAGTGAAGTACACCTTCATACCGATGGATTTTTGAACGATAAAATCTAAACTGCAGTTACGTTATAGGGTAATCTTATCGCGTACAGCGTTGAATTTAATAACAACGATAAATAATATGACTGAAGACGGCATACATACTACATTTATACCACATAATCATATATATATGTAGATTTTATATCTACTATACCGCCATAATCCTCTACGGAATAGCCCTAACTCCAAAAGTGTAGAGTTGTTTTGGGAAAAATTTGAACAATTTTTAACAATACATTAGGTCATAGTGTTAAAATAATATTTATTTTTTTTAATTAAAAATATATTTTGTTTTAAATATTTTTTATAGAGTAATTATTAATCACAAAACTTACCAATGTTGACTTTTTATGAACCAGTAAACGATAAGCAAGTATTGACATTGTTATTTAAAGTTACTGCCAAAGTGTCAAATTATTTCTCATGTCATTGTTGAATCAATTTGATTATAAAAGTATCTAGTGTTTTAAAAAGTTGTAATAATATGTACATTTTAAAATTATATTAACTAAAAAATATTTAATATTTATATATACCTATTAGGTACAATAGAGAGGATGAAAAAATAACAAGTATTTAGCACTTAAAAAATTTTAAATTTAATAGCACAACTGAAAACGTAATTTATTATAATATAATTTTTTTTTTTTTAAATGTATATAATATTAGTATTATATTATTCCATGAAGTTATCGGTAAAATGGTATAAAAAATATCAATTTTAGAACCAATATAAATTTTAAACTATAAATATGAATTTTGTTGGACATACTGCTCTGCTGTAAATACAATAATTACTTGGAAGAAAAGCAGTAATTCCAGATCATTACTAATTTTTATTTTAATATTCGGACATACTGTCTATTTAATTTTTATCTTGATGAATGTATTTACATATTTACATACTGTTTTCTTTGTCATTTAAAATTTATTTTTATGAATATCTAATGAGAAAAATCGTAAATTTTATTACGCAAATTGATAGAGAATTATGATTTTTTAATATTTTATGATCTAGACACAATTTTTAGAACAAAAATATGGCATATTATATGGAATAGTGGCAACACAAGTCACATTTATTGCAGGGTGTTGCAAAGTCACGGAAAAACGAAAAACTAGCAATTTTCCTACAATGTCGAACCCACAAATCTCGAAACATAGGTACTGTACACATATAATTATATTGTATAGATTGTAGATACTATATAGGTATTAGTCGCGTGGAAAATATAATAACCGAAAACTGTATAATACACTCGTGTAAACTGCAAAGAAATATAAATATATACTTAGCTGACTATGTCAAGCGAGACATTTAACGGGACGTTAATAACAATAAAACTGTCGACCGAGTAGACGTGTGTTGTGTAAGTGGATGTGTGTGTGAAGCTCAGAAGGAATGCGTTTAGATTTCGCTGAGATTAATATCGCTCGTCTACTAGGCGCAGTCACGCAGAGAGTTAATTTAGAGGGGACGTCTTTCTCCTTGCCGGGATGTATAGATACATATACATGTATATAATGTGTATAGTTAATCCCGAGACGACTTTCCATTCAAGTTCTACATGGCGTACCGCTAAACGGCCGATATATTTAAGTATTAAGCGCGGTATGTTTGAATGCATATGCCTATATGCTATAAGTGTATATAATACTTATATATACATGTTTACTTAACAGATATATTATACAGGTATAATACCTATGAACTACGATAAATATAACTACCATTACGTTGGGTGGTAGACAGTTGTGTATTTGTATCGTTCATCTGCCGCCGAGACACAAGCTAATTCAAAAATTCAAATGTACATTATTATACCCTTATTATTGTTCTTTTATATTGTATTATAAATTATACTAACACAATATATAATTTTACATAATATACAAACTTAAATAAAATGTAAGTTACGGATCATCGTTTTCGACATCATCTTCGGTATAATAGTTCGTTTAAGTATAATATGTTAACAGTCGAATAATTCGAGTGTAATAAGTATAATATAAGACTACGATATATAGATTCACTAAATTATTTATTTTAAAATTAAAAAAAAGTAACTATTTCGATAACCAAAGACACATATATTATATACCTACTTGTATTACCAAGAAGTACTTTGCATAATAGCATGGGTGTTTAGACAGAATACGCTGATTTGGATATGTTTTTATCGTAATCAATTAAGAAAAAAAAAAATTAAAATTCCAACTACGTATCATTTAAAAGGACAATACGGAATTGGTTCTCGGGTCAAATAAAAGCGTACGAATTGGTTCCCGAAAAAATTACATTAAAGTATACAATTGTTCGAATTGTTTCCCAAATAAAATTACTTATAAGTGGGGCCAGTATTTCAATATAAAATGCATCTTTTTTTGGTTAGTCTTAGACAATACTTTCTAATTTTATAATTTGATTCATGTAACAGAGACTTTAAAAGTGAAATTTTTATTTTGCATTTTTTTTGCTTTTTTTGCATATTTCAATATTTTTTCATTTTTAGAGCATATTGTGTTTTAGCATTTTCGATCATTTTTTCTTTTTTAATACATATTTGTACAATATACGAGTATAATAAATAGTATTTATACATATAACGGTCATAGATTAAATATACTTAGAATATTAAATCTATGATACGACTTATTTTTCTTATCATAAAAGCTTGCAGGAACCAATTCGTATGTTACCTGTAGATAACTCGGGAACCAACTCATAATATTATGTTAACTGTAGACAACCCGGGAACCAATTCGACAATTGGGAACCAACTCGTAGTCGTCCATTCATAATATAGTAGTAGAGCTATTATAACTATAGAACATATCAATATGCGTGATGCAGGTGATAAAATTTCTCGTTTTCGTAGATCCGTTCGAGTTGTCTATTATAATATGTAAATAACCATACATTGGTGTGTATATCCAATCATCGCGCAGTCAAATGGTAATGGGAGAGAACTCGCCAGATTTGGTTAATTTAGTCCTATTTTATTGTTTTTAGGTAAACTAAGCCTAACTTAAAAAACAGCAATAAATATAGAGTCTCAGTTAAAGAAAAATAAAGTGATAAATTGAGTACCATCTAAGTTATTTATGCGGTATATTATTACATTCATAATAAATAATAATAATAAACATAATATTTTTCAGAATATTATCTATAATGAGGTAAATATTTAAATGATGCAAGCAAAATTTAAAGTACAATCTAGTAATTTTATTATCCCTAGGTATTCTTCATCATTTATTTTTTTTTCTTAGATAAATACTGTGTTCCGAATTTTTACTCATATCTTCACTTCTTACTTGAATGTAATCGATCACATTTTTTAAACTAAAATAATATCAATATTTTAATGTAAGGAATAACTAGCGATAACTTGACACATGTACGATTTAATTTTGCGAAAATTCAGTTCAAATATTAGGCGAAAATGTATATTTACTATTTAGAATCTGATGCAATAAATTTGCTTTTAAAATATCTATATAATCAGTGAATAATATTTTATGTACATTTGTACCAAGTTTTGGCATAATATCTTGAATGAAATAATCACAAACATTTTTAGGATTTAAAAATGGTAAACCAAAAAATAATTTTAAATAACTATTCTTGTTCAAATTCCGTTGAATTCACCATACTAATATCTATATATTATTAACATTTACCTACCTATTATGAGTAATAATTATACATGTGTATATATAATATGGTATACATTTATCTTTATGTATATATCGTGCTGTATATTCAAGCATCTATATTTTTTTTTATTATTTATTGTATTTATTGTGTATGGATTGTAAATATTATTTTTTTAGTAAAATAAAAAATAAATATTATTTTTATGTCACAAGCTGACACAACACTGTTAGTCGGTGGACCCGCAGGATCGGTTTTGTCGAGTGACAACAAAACTATAGCTGTTGGGAACGTCTTTTAAATTATTATAGCGCGCGTATGTATTTGTGTATTATAATATACAAAACGATACAATCGAATATATTAATTATTGCTATTGAGCTATCAAAATACGTCCGGAGAATTTCTAACACGGCCGTTTTTTATTCCACTAAGTCTAATTGGTCGATTATAGTGTTTATTTATTATGTAAGTCCGGTAAAATATTTCCGACAAAATTCTCAATTTAATCAAACGACGAACTATACGACATTATACTATAATGTGCATACGCAACAAATTATGTAAATTAAACGAAACATGCATTATACACAGTATAACATATATTATCAAGAAAAACAGTTTTAGTTTTTAACATACAAATGTATCGAGATTCCAATACATATATAATATATGTGCTATATATAATACTATTATTCTATAGTTATATGTATAACGTATAATTTTCTGTGGAAAAAACCAACGCCACAAAAAACTAATATAATATACGGTTTATATGCCTATGCATATTTTAATAGATAATTGAATACGGCATCATTTTATTGTATATATCTATATAATATTAAACTGTCCAGTGTAATACATTAATATGTTTAAGGATAGATAATAGATATTGTATAAACTCATTTTTTTTTAGAATTATCTTTCTTGTGTTTAGATTATTAGAAAATATAGGGCAGATATTATGGTTTATGGTTAATACCATATAGCCTATGATATTTTTGTTTGATGTCAATTATATTCTTTTTGTACATAAAAACGTGTCGATTTAATTAGGTACGTATTTTAAATCATTTTGTATTAACTTTAAATAACATACTTAATATGCCTATCAAGGGCACTTAGCTAAAATTACTTAAATACATTATTGTATTTTGCAGAAACTAGTATACAACATTTAGAAATGTTTTAAATTATTAATAGAATAGACAACTGCTACTACATATTTGCATATTTTGCGAAAATACCACAAAAAAAGCAAAATTTGTTTAATATTACAACAAAAAAAATATCTATAATTTTATGTTTCATATTTTGAATTCGTTGCATATTTATGTTTTCTTTTGAAACATATTTTAGATTATTTTTGCATATTTTCTTTTAAAACAACGTTTATCAAAATTGCATACTATTAACCTTTCAGCATTTTGTACAACAATTATAGATTTTTTGATTTTGACATAGCTTTTATCTAAATATCCCGATTATTACTGAGTTTTTTTTTTATTCCACAATAACGTATATATTATAAAAATTTAATAATTATTATCTTATCATATGTATTTCTCCAATTATTGTTGAAGTATATTTCAGTCAACTTTGTCCAATCGCTGCGCCTGGTTGTGATATTATTTTATTATTTTTGTTATTTTTTCACCTCATTTTGATTGATATTACACGTTCATTACAAGAGTTATTAGACGAAAAAGTATGAGATAATTTTGGATATTTTGATAGTGACAGTGATTTTAGTGTCAAAAATATTGATTTCAATCATTTTAACAGAAATACAAATATATTCTTATATAAATACATAAAATATTATACAAATAAGAGTGAAATGTTTTCAAAAAATATTTGTATTAAAAATTACTTATATATCCTTGTTTTAATTAAATATAATATATGAAAAACATTCTGTCGTATAAAGTACAACACGCACCTGCTCATGTAATACACAGTATAGCGCGCCTGCCAAAAGGTTAAATAGTCTTATAAAATGATTTGATCATTTAAAAAAATAAATCACTACATATTTTATGGTTTATAAGTACTTAAGTGCTTGTATATTTTATATATTATTTTTAGAATTATGTATGTTCTGAGGGTTCTGTCACTGGACAGCCTCCTTCCTCACACTATATCATCTTGTAAATATTTTCCATATAATATCTTATTTGCTTATTATACAAGTATTTTTTTTATTTTAATAATAAATAAAAAAAAAAAACTATGTATGTAAATTGTAAAGAGATCAAAAAGTGATTACCTTAAAGAGCAAATAATAAGTACGATTTATTTCTATTTCAATTTTTAAAAAATTCGAGCTTTTATTTTAATACGATAAAACTTGAATATATTTTACCAAAACAACAAATTTAAACTTCATATTTTATGAAAAAGCAATACTCGGCAAGCGCATTTATCCATATTTATAAATGAAATAAGGTTCATTTTAATGCATGTATATGACTACCTTTTAATTAGGGCTTACACAAAGAAGTTGTAGCATTTGACTATTATTTTTTATTTTTCGAATATCTTTAATGTTAAATTGACTTTAATTATATTTGAATAAATCAGTATGGTAATAAAAATATTTTATAACTTTTTATATTACTATAAAATTCAATTTTTCTTAAATTTAAAAATAAAACATATTTTTTTGCATGTTATTTAAAAATAATCATTATATATACTACATAGGTTTTTATAATGTTTGGAATTTTGTTAAACTTTTTTTAATTATTAAAATTACACCTAGCTAAATGCTACTAATGGGTAGCTTCTTATTTAAAAAATCAGCTATGTTATATAACCCTTATCCTATATATGCTTATTGTACAAAATTGTATAGATTGTGTATATGCGTTTGTGAAATAAATAAAAAAAAAATATTAAAATACTATATGCAAATATTTTTTTTTATGTACTTATGTATATATTACATTTAATATAGGTGCTTTCTACCTATTAATTATATTAAAATCTTATAAGAGTATTTAATTATATATTTCAATTAAATGTATGTTTTTCAGATACAATTTTCTGATTTTTTGTGACAACCATTTAGTTACTTCAATCAATCTACGTTATTATTTTTAGTTTAATTTCTTCACCCTACTTAAAATATTTGTTTTTACGCACTTATTAAAAATTCAATATAGCATTATATAGCGTATCGTTTATTATTTTTATCAAGCAATCTAATGTCGAGTCGTTGATTTTTAATGAATACTGCAATGTTATAATATACGTTTATTAGTGTTAACCCGTTTACATATTAGATATTAATATGCCAATCTCGTCTTAGTTTTTTGAATCAACACTGCTGATGGATCTCTGTGTGTTAACATTTATTTATGAATAACGTCGTTACAATATTAATAATAAGTAACTCGATTTTTGCGTGAGAAACAATATTAATACATCCATATGCATGTGAATATAATATACATATATATTAAATAAGTGAACCGATATTGAATACGTTACAAAAAGTTTTGTGTTAAAATTAAATAATATAATAATAATAATAATAAATAACCATAGTAATAATAATAATAAAATTAAATAAAAATTTCACTTAACTACATTAAAAAACGACTCACGATATTTTTAAGTTCGACTACACAATAATTACATTTATAGGATGAAATAAGGCGTGAAATAAAAAGGCGTATATTATAACATAGATAACCTATATATAAATGTGAAAATAGAAATCCTTGTCACATATGTTCTCTGAAACTACTTATTTGATTATCTTGAATTTTTAATTGAAAGAGTTTATTATAGAGCCTATTTCTGATTTTATAAGTTAATCAAAATTCAAGTTAGTTAGGTATTAGCTTTTTAAATAATTGGCAAGCAAATTTGCAGATAAAGGTTTTTTTTTCATCTGCGTTACTAATTATTAATTATTTTAGTGTAAATAGTTGATATGATATAAAACTTTAAAACTTTTTCTTAGTTTTTGGTTCAAATTATTGAAAATTTATGAGTTTTTGGTTTAAAATGAAAAGGAAATTAAAATTGAGTCATTCAACGAAAAAAGAAAAGAAAATGATTTAAAAAAAGCTACAGTTAAATGTAAAAAAAAAGCAACGCTGAGCGGACAGCTAGGTATTTAAAGTTGATAATATTTTGGAAATATCATGATCAAAAAACCAAATTAGAAAACTAAAAATATTATTTTTTCTCGCATTAGGTAACCAAATTTTACTCAGATGTATTTTGTACGAGCAAAGACGTTCATGGGAATAGTTAGTCTAATAATAAATATATTATTATAAGCAGTATATCCTAAAAATACCATATCACTCTCATTATCTCCGTGACTAATCAATTAACTTAAATACGGGATTTCAATCAAAATTTACTGGATGATTTTTCGAACATGTTTTCTCACAACTTTTTCTAAATTTATATAAATTTAAATGCTGATTTTTGGACCACTAAAATGAATCGTGATGCATAGTAGGGTACTAACGTATTGGTGCTCATTCACGACTTCAACAATATGGGACGTGGTCATGCGTGACAACAAGTACCGATAACAAACGATCAACGTTCTGCAAGGCATACAATATAACCAATTATAGACAAATCTGGGCGTAACCTTTTTCTTAGCAACCAATGACAGACGAACCCGTGCGGTTTTGCCCTGTGATTATTGATGCAATAGGTGGAACTAAGAGTATACCTATAAATACAGGTGTGAATCAACAAATCATGTAATACACTTACAGTTCTACAAAGAAAATAGCCTTTCAAGGCTGATAGAGACTAAGGAACATTAAGACAACATCGGCATGAGATAAATTTAGTTTCGTAAAAATAATTAAAATAATAAAACCTAATCACATCATAAAATCACCGTATAGGGCCGGATCAAAATGAATAATTGTATCAGTAATAGATGGGATTAAGCGATAAAGCAATTAAAAAAAAATTCAAACATTATTGAAACCTAAAAATGAAGTAATTTTGATACTTATATACTATTTTAGTATAAATAGTATATATTTTTATATTTTTTTTTAGCTATTAGTATGAACAATGGTAGCTCAACAAGTATTATATATATAATATAAAATATATTATTACAATTTTGAAAATATTAATATATTTATTGTGGTAAAAAAATCCGTTTCAATTGTTCAATTTCATTGACAATTGATAGGTATCACAATGATTGGGCCAAATTATTTTAACGAAAACGTATGATGGCAGCGTAGTTCACAGGCTCAGTAGTAAATAGTTATATCACACATGATAGTTGTACATTATATATATATATATCAAGGGCGGCCAAACAGTCGATCGCAAACGATTTCAAAATATATCGTGTTAGAATTTATTTTTAGACTACACACGCGAAAATTAATTATGGTGTTACAGTAACTTAATAATAAAAAAACTTTTTTTATCGAAGTCGATCCTCAAAGGTGAAGTATATTTTTAGTAAATCGCAGCAAAAAAAAGTTTAGCTATCCCACTGATGTATATCATAATATTTAACATTTAAACAACAATATAA
Organism: Melanaphis sacchari; assembly: GCF_002803265.2. NCBI lineage: Eukaryota > Metazoa > Arthropoda > Insecta > Hemiptera > Aphididae > Melanaphis > Melanaphis sacchari. Next base: position 1,352,186 of record NW_020271380.1, on the reverse strand, counting down.
TATAAATGATAGAAATATATTGAATAAAAATACCTTTGTTATAAACTATAATACTAATCATATTATTATATTATTGTTAATGTAATTTCAGCATGTCGCATACAGTTATAGTATAAGGTATAAATATAATATATTGTAATATAAATTTATAAAAGTGTAAAAAATTACCGTAAAAAGATGTACAAGCAAAGTCATTTCGCTTGTAGTAATTGAAGTAATATATACTTATAATAATATTATATATTATAAGACATTTTACGTCATATTTTTCATGGTTAAAATAAGTTCTAAAGATTCTAAGAAATTTGACGAAGTTAGATCATCTATATAGCTATATATAATATTATATAATAATAATATGATATAGGTACTTTTTTTTTACATGTAATTATACGCACACTGCGGCCCAGTATAAAAATATGATTTCTACATAATAAACTAATAAACTGGTGTAATTATATAAGGCTTTATACTTTAATTTGTTTTAGATAAGAACATGAGACATATTATTATACTGTTGACTCAAAAATCATAAAAAGTGACTATACCTTTATTATGTATTATGTAGTAATAGTTAAAATTATTGTAAGACATTCAAGGATACGACTGCGATATTGTATAATTAAAACACAACTATATTATATTTTATACGTTTTGCTAGGCTTCCTCAATGGACAATTGCAAAACTACATATTATTATTTACATTCACATAATTATTTTTTATATTTTAATTGATCTGCGCATTAAACGCACAAATATTAAATAACATAAATATTCAAAAAATAAAAATATGTTGAAAAATCTGGTTGAATTCTAGTTGAGTCTACAAACCATATCATAAAGAGGTCTGTATATTGGTGAATATTTAATTATATAATGTTTATTCAAATACACGCTAGTATAAATAATAAATATATTATATAATAGGATGTGAAAAACTGATGGGTGAGCTACACTTAAGTATACGACTAGTATAAATTGTAAATAACGGTAATTAATCCTATATAGTGAGAGGTTCCTGTGAATTGGGTGTGACTGCAATGTACGTCTTACCTTGATGCGCCGCCTTCAATAAATCTTCGAAAAAGGGGTGACACGTTTCGTTGGACAAAAGTGATGGAGTGAGAAAGCGTAGATAACTTGTTTTACCAATAAATCGTTGCCTTAATAAACGCTTTTCGAAAACAGTTTGATCAAAAATTGAATATCGCACAACAGACATGGATAAAATAATCAGTGACTAATTATGTTTTCTTTTAATGCTGAACAATGGAAAATACCGCAATAATTAATATATTTATGGGTATTAAATGCATATATTAAATTTTTATGATCCTTTGTGTACGATATACTTTCAAGCTGCGTCTAACAGTAATCATTTTCTCTTTTTATCTGCGCGTCGTACCTTTTGATTTAAGATCAAACTGTTTTTGTTTTGTCGTCCAGCAATACCTACATATTAATTCATTAATTATAAAAATACTAAAAATTCTATAAAAACGTATCTTAATTCTTATTGTATACGCGTAAAAACATATGGATTAAATAATTTTTGGTCTGTCGAAATTTATTGCATCGCTTGTATTCTGGAAATTAGTATATGAGCAGAGGGCGGACGCACAATAGTATAACTCCGGTTGGTACTCTTTAACGGCCATTATTGGCAAACTAAGTATGAACAAATTATTTTTTATCGAAATTATTTTGTTTTTTTTTTTTTACAATTTGTAAACAGTTTGTTTAAAACAGCTTATAGCTGTGTTCAAGTGGTCGGATCAATGTGCAATGCGTATATTTTTTAAAGTAACATGGAATATTACAATATAGTTTCATTTTCAATCAACCACATGAGCTGTTACAAACAACAATATAAATAATATCATACTTTAAGACCAGATAATATAACATAAATTCTTTTATTTACCGTGTTTTTTATTTCAGTTCTGATTAACCGTCGTCGCTTCATTTTTTCCGGTCGGGTTAACAAGACATATGCGGTGGTACAGCATAAAATAAAAAACCTATCGGTATAACCACAGTTAAGTATCGTATCATGTGAACAAACGAATGGCTGTAGGCAAGCTATAGATCCCGGATTTTATAGGTATCTATATGTTAGAGTTGGAGCATTGATTAGTTTACCATGTTTATTTTATATTATTAATTAATACATATTTTCTATAAAGTTTATTGACTTGTAAATTATTAAACCAATTGGTACCAAATTGTGTATTAGTTTAATTTTTTAACTCCTATAGGTTTTAATTAATGAAATTGAATTTCTTTGTTTTTATATAGTGTTATACTTGATTACAGAAATTAAACTAATTTTTAGGGGCTCATAGGTCACATTATTTTACCATCGCACAGCATTCTAGTACATGTTATGATTCTAGTATTTAATGTTATGTTGAAAAAAATAAAATGATAGAAGTACATTGTTAACATAAGTGTTAATAAAAAAAATTTCATTAAAACGGTTATTAATATTTTATGTGCAATGATAAAATAATCGCGTATTTACATTTATTATAAGTTTAAACCAGGTTCTTGTGTATAATTGCATGTTATTGATTGTTCCAAAACCTGTGAAAACATTGGGAACTAATTAAAATTTTTAAATTAGAATCAAGTAAATTAGATTAATTTATTCAATGTTTTATTTTGAAGAAAAAAAATTGCATAATTGGATAAAATGATCGCACCTACACCATTTCTCTGCATCATACTTAGCCACATTATTTGGTAGTGTAGGTTCAAGTTTACTACAGGTCATAATAATGTATGCAAATTTATTCATACGTTAACGTTTTAAAATTAATCTATCACTTAAAGGAATGGTGCAAGCAAGTATGATACGATTAAGTATGTACGGAAAAATAGTTTTGGTGCAGCTCTAAAATCAGCTTTTTTATTCTACTTCCCAAATTTCAAGGGTTGCCAGAGTTGCCTATTAATATACTCATTTCAATTTTATTTCTTCTAAAGACACATGTTTATATTTTATTAGTTATTATATAAGTATTATAATATACATACTTATTATTTTTAGTTTGTGTCACTTTATCAATATTTTTAGAACTGAATATGATATGGTTTAATAAAGATAACAATGATGTAATAACGATCGATATACGAATAAAAGATAAAATATGTACAAAAAAATAAAAATAGTATCTACATTGAAGAAATAATTGTAATATTATGAAGTCTTTTTGAAATAGCTTTATTTATTTTAATACTTTAATACATAACACAATAGATAAACAATTTATTTCCTTAAAATAATTACATTTTATGAGATGGGATTATAAATCCGTTGTAGTTAATTGTTGTACATGCTTACATATTTGTTAACATGTACCTATATCATGACTTTCTGTTGACAGAAAAATCAGAATAAATAATAATAATTATAGCTCACATAAAAATACAAAATGCAGAGATGTATAATGTTGTTCTATCATATAATTCAAAATATTTTAAGGAATTAAAAGTTTATACCTACTAAAGCTTTCGATTACTTTGATTTAGCTTAACTTTAAGAAAATATTTATCTATATAATCTACAAAGAGTATAGTAATATGAAGAATTTATAAATTATAATAGTAAATATAACTTATATAGTATATAAATTTGTAGAAAATGTTATGAATTATTGATTTATACAATATATACTGAAAAAAAATAGATTGATTATTATTATAGATTATATATAGCCATATAGGTATACAACTGAATTGATATGTTACAGATTCTTTCATCCTTACATAAGTCATGAGCCACCAATTACCCAAACTACATACCCACTCAGTACTCACTGAAAAAAAAATCCAGAGGCCATGGCCTCTCAAAAACCTCTTCATCGCGCCATTAACTGATCAATATTTAAGGGTGGTGGGGTTAGAAAGTAATAATAATAATTTGAGAACCACCGTGTGCGTATATCACGACATTAAAATCATACATTTTATAAAAATAAGGGATTTTTTTTATTTTTACTAAAAAAATATTTGATATAGATTAAATATACATATTACAGCACTTTACTTTTATTATTTACTTTAAAACATTTTTAACAATATTTATAAAAGTAAATATAATGTGTTAAAAAAATCGTTATTTATTTTTTAACCAGTATTTACACTTGAATAGTCTTGTAAGTTATATAGGTTAGCTAAGATATAATCATAAAACGCGTTGTAGTACGTGAAGCATAATAATAGTACATGATTGTGTGTATAATAAACTAAATAGTATATATAATAGATGTTTTAGAGCACGGCTGTTCTTAATAATAATTATTAGACAATTTACGGTAATATCAGGATATAGTGAGCATAGCGTGTGTGTAGTAAGTCAAGCGCGCGTCTGGTTATATAGTTAACGATTTGTTTTTTTCAAAGTAGGCAAAGTCGATGTATAGTTCGAGTGTAAGACACGAGATGAAAAAACCTCATTACCGAAATATTTGGAGAAATTTTTTTTTAATTATTCTCGAAATCATAGCAAAGCAGTAACCCCCTTTTTAACCAATATAATAATGTCTACATACATTACTGATACAGATAAATATCGTAAAATTATATCACATACACACACATACACACACACAGATTTCACTGGACCCGTTTGGTATGTAATATAAATTAATAATGTGTATACATACTATACATACCTACCATCGGACGGAAATCGCAACGACTGCAGCACAATAGCATCGACGGCGATATATCATTCAGTGAAACGATAATAAATCACGTCGAAATTTTTTTTTGTTGTATCATTTTGTTTAGTTTTGTAATTCGATATTATATTATCGTTCGACTCTCGGGAGCTTGTTTTACGTGTCATATAAGCTGCGCACAGCGTATCACACAAGTAGGTTAAGGCTGGTAGTACTGGGGGAAGAGGGAAGAAGTAATTTAATTTTTCTAACAAAAATATGGCACAGCTATTTATAGGGTTTAATTAATGCTGTTTTCATTAAATATTTAGATCTGTGTCTCTATGCATCTCATGATATAATAATATACGCGTCAATGTTTTTTTTTTTTTATACTCATGAATCTTATGTGTCAACGGTAGCTATTAATGTCAATGTATTTAGCAGATATAGTTTAGAAAAGGTAAAAATAAAAATAAAAACATATAATATTTATTCCAATATACATATTCAATAGCTAATCAAAGAGATCCTAAAACTGTACAACCAAATCGTGTATAATTACCACCGAGATCGTTTCAAACGAAAACGGTCGTTTCTAAATATTCAACGTTTTAAAGCACGATAGCGATATGCGATGAGCGCACATCTTGCGAGCGTTCGGATCCTTCCGTATAAGTAATTTAAACGCAGGCTATAATATTAAATTTTATTGAGACCGATTTATTCCGTATAACGTTTATTATGTTTTACAATTTCGCGTTTTAAAAATATCTAAAATTATTTCATGATTGCGGTGGTCTCACACGTCGTGTTCATATTATAATATACGTATAGTGATGTATATACTTAAATAAATGCCAATACCTGTCATCAATTCGATTAAAAATCTATGAACAAGTTTTCAAATCGAGTCATTTATTTTAAGATGTAAAATTTCGAATATTTGTAAGGTGTTGAGAAATCGTGATAAACTATAATATATTATGTGCAGTTACAGTTACGTATCTTAATTATGATATATTTATAAATCATGATAACACAGATTCTTAAATTAAACGAAATACATATTTGTGGGGCGACAATGCAAAACGTACTATTTGCGAAAGGTCATTTTCTGCTGTGCATTAAATATTTGAGATATACATGTTGTGAAAATGTTTAAAAATAGATAAAAAACTATGAAATAAATTTCTGCAGGTAAAAGTATTTTAAAATGTATTTTTTGTACTTAAATATAACTTTTTAAATTTTGAATTGGATCAAAACGTACTATTTACAACAAATGGTACGTTTTGCTTTGATTAACAAAAATAGTACGTTTTGACCAATATTTTTACAAAACGTTCTATTTGCATAAATTACATTTTACAATAAATATAATTTAATATAATTATATGTTAAGAAATTAAAATACTTTGACTCAACTAAGTGTAATAATATTACACTTACTAGTTACTTGTACTTATTCAATTAAGTTTATTTAAATTAAGAAAATATATAACATATAGGGAACCGATGGTAGCATCCATATAGGTGAAAGGAATACAAGTTAGGTATAATATATTTTAATAAAACACTTTTTTAATAACTTTTAATTAATAAAAACTAAAAAAAGGTAAATAAAAGATTAAAGAACACTTAAAAAAGTAAAAAAAAAGAATAATATAATATCAAGTTTTAAATATTTAAAATGTTAAAATTTAAAAAAATAACAAAGTGAATACAATTTTGAGGAACGCTTTCAGTCTTGAAAAATTAAAATATAGTTATAAAAAAAAAAAAAAATAGTAGTTAAAATATAGTTATTAACATATTTTATAACAATTAATTAATATAAAATTATAATCAAACACTTAGTTGAGGTAATGTTACACTTAGGTGTAAGCATTACCTTATTTCTAGCAGTATTAAGAATGTTGATGCTCTGCAGCTTCTTAGCATCAACTACCTGAAGATATGACTTATAGAAATTATAAAATAATTATTGATTATTGTATTATAGAATTGGTAGTATACAAAATATTAAAAGTTCTATCATGTTATTTTTTAAATAGTACAATAATATATATTGTTTTACTAGATGTATGTACCTACCTTGTTTTTTCGCCTTGTCCATCATCAATTTTATTCTTTTCGACATGGTAAATTATAATAAATTATAATAATTATAAAAAACATTAAGTAAATAGCAAGCTGCAAGAGTAAGGTACTTTAAAAATAAAATATGTGTTATCATAAATGAATTAATGAAATAGTTTCATTGATTAGACCTTATCACTAAGTTTTGGCGCGCATAATAATTAATGTTTCAAAGTTATAAACGATTTTTTTTTTTTTATGATTTAGGTTAGCACGTAGATAATATGTTAAACAAAATACGTATATCATATATTAAATCTATATAATTTAATAAAATGTAACAATTAAAACAAATTTTAAAACACAGTCGTTTTTGTAAATAGTACGTTTTGCATCAATACATTTTTAGTCCTATACCGTGTACATTGGAAATAGTACATTTTGCATTATGAATGGAAATAGTACGTTTTGGAAAAATTGATGTAATTAGCACGTTTTGACAAATTTTTTTTTACTTTTTATTACGGAATCTATAGCAAATAGTACGTTCTGCATCAAACAGTAAATAGTTCGTTTTGACAAAATGTATATTGTGCAAATAGTACGTTTTGCTTCAATTTACTATTTTAAAAACGGTTATTGAATGGGAAATAGTACGTTTTTACCTAATCTGATGATGCCAATCGATCCGCCGCCATTTCAAACATATAATTCAATGTATAACTCCATTTTGACAAAAATGCAAATAGTACGTTTTGCATTGTCGCCCCACATTTTCAAACTAATGAAAACGATTTTATAAAGTTGAAAAAAATTAATAAACCATATTGCTAAAGAATTTTTTTTACGAAACATTATTAGAATATATTATTGTGCTATTTTATATTTAGGTAGCTACAATGCATTATGCAAATTATTTCATATATTTTATTTCAATATAATATGCTAATAATATATCCAAAAAGCCAATAAAATACAAGATAATAATTAAACGACAAACTTTTATAGTCGACTATACTTGCAATTACCAACACCGAAATTTAAGACTATAATATTATTAGTTATTTATCATAGAAGATAAATCAAAAAAATGCAAAATCCATAGTTGAAAATATTTGAAAATAAAAATATGTATTATGAATAAACAACGTTTAGAAATCTACACACAAGATTAACGTTAGGATTTTTAATATTGCAAAAAATAACCATCAATATGTAATAGGTTAAAATAACAATATAAAACACATATAATAACGTTATGTTGTTCAGCATTACGCAAAACAACAAGATTGTAATATCATTAAAAACAAAAACCAAATTTGTACAATTAAATTTAACCAAGTTAAATAACAATTAGTTATGCTCTATGAAGCTAAAATTTAAATTGATAAAAAAAAAAAAATGATTTGTTGGGTAGATTTATTATATTATTGTAAAGGTAGAAATGTTATGTAAACAAAAAAAAATAAGAAAATATTTTTTTATTTTGATCAATATTAATATTGCTTAATTCAACAACATGCATATATTATGTAAATATTTATAGTATATAATGATTAGAAAATTTAAAATTATTAACTTCACTAAAGAATTCAATCATTTTGAACGTATAAACTTGATTATAATATAAACTAATATATGCATTGGCTGATCTCATTAAATAAAAAAAGGATTTTTGAAAATATAAATTTAAATAATTGTCTTTAAAAATTCACGGAGGTAATTCGAGCATTCCCTTTACGATAAACAATCGCCTTGCATGATACATTGTTTAAAATGCTAAAAGTAGACACTCGTAAGGTTGGGTATAATTAATGTACATTGCATAATACATAACATGGAAACAGTACAATTATAAATAGATAATAAGTGTATCTATAGAGTATACATAGCATTAAGAAGTCACGACAAATTAAATTTAAAATGTTTTGATGATATTTGGTATCTAAAATATATTTATTACTTAGGTATATAATATAATACAAACATTTAAATGTCATGATAAATAATATTAAATACATACTATATATATATATAATTTTATTACTATGTTCAAATATTTTAATAAAAAAATACTTAAACAAGTCAAAATAAATAACACAGTATGATGACCAATGCATAATATAGTCGTTACCGTCTTTGATGAGTTTTGGTCTTAATTTAGTTGAAATTTTAAACATTTTTAATACAAAATTGTCATTAATTCAGACGTATTTTTACTATAAAATAGAGTATATATACTTTATAACTATATATTTATACCGTTTATAGGTATAAAATATTTAAATATAACAAGACAACTAGTAAAAAGTTTTGAATTCTCACAAAGTGTTCACGTTTAGTATTTTTTAGGTGCAAAGTCTATTATATATACTTACTAACGTAAGTATACCCTCAGTGCTCACAATATACCTAACTGATACCTAATTTTATAAATATAACGAACAAAGATATAACACATAAATATAGTATAAATCTTACACTATGTAGATAGATTCGGTGAACGTTTTTAGTAATAGGATTGGAGAGAAAATCACGCACACATACCAAGTTTTACGACTATACGGTCAGTTATAATATACATAACAAATAGTAAATATAAATAAACATATATCGACCATATATTTACGACCATTAACGACTTCTGTACGAAAATATTTCGATTTATTCGTTATTATAATCTCTAATTCCTATGCCAATATTATAACTAAACCATATATATATATATATATATATATAGATCTATCGTAGATCGTGATTTTTATTTTTTTTGATAATTTTTTAAGAATATCATAAAGCTTTTTATGAACTCTAAAATAGTATAATTTCCATTGCATTTCATATGCAATGCACCAAAATTCCTTAATTCTTGAACGTAATAAATGCGCGTTTCGTAAGAATAGTAATTGATACTTGTTACAAGTTTTATAGTCAACTAAGATAGTTATACACCATAGATTTTATTAAAAACAGACAGTTGAGTTCATTTTTTAAATTAAATAAATTTTTTTTACTGAGATTCAAATCCATTATGAAAAATCATTAAGCAACTGTAAGAGATTAAAATTTACTATTTTTTTTTTTTAATTTTATTTAATGGCGGTAAAAAAAAAAAAATAAATGTGTACGAAACTATCTATATTAAATAATTTAATTCACACTTTTGATTAGTAATAGTTTTAATATGCATTTTCTGATTGAAAAAATACTTGAGCACAAGTACCTTCTTTTTTTTTTTTTATTTATTTATAAATAATAGCAGTCGAGTTCAGAAATAAAAAAAAGGGTGTAAAAATAAAAACAATCGACAACTGCAATCGGGTTGCGAAACTCGGGCCGTTAAAAAGTAAAAAGTAAGAACAATAACGTACTTTTTCGACTTTCATTCATTTCACGCACGTAAACTAGTTTCCCACAATTGCAGTGTAAGAATACAATAGGTCTCTTGTATTTTATGTTATAAACATTTTGACGTTCAAACAACGTGTCAAAAAACCGTTGACAGCAATAAGGGGGATGACAGGGCGGCGGCTCGTTAGAAACCTGATTGTACTTGATGTTACCTGTACGTATTGTAGGTATGTACATAGTGAGGGATTGTCTGTTGATTGCGCGTGTTTCTAAATAATAAAATAAATAATAATGAAACGAAATACCTGTCACTATATAATATAATTACGCAATAATGTTATTTGTCATCTTATAGTTTTATAACAAACATTAAAATATAAAATAATTGGTACATTAATAGTCTCATCAGTCATACCAATTATTATTATTTATTATACGTCTATTGACTACCTCTCTTTCAAACAGGTTAATGATACTAAAATAAAATGCATCAAACTTGAGCATAGTCAGTTGGAACTTATATCGAAATTATATCCTTTGATTTAAAATTGAATTTTTCTTAAATTATTTTAGTAGAAATTAACGGTTTTTTTCCGACATACATCTTAAGTGATATTTTTACGCAGTTTCATAATGTAAATTTAATTGTTTTTCTGATTATTAATTAGATTTTAATAATATCTTTTCTTTTTTGCGATTTAAAAGATCATTTTTACCATCAAATAGTACACACTGATAAAATGATGAACAAAACCTGTTGACAATTGTTAAATTTAAAATTGTAATAATGTTTATTTTTTAATTTTAAATCGATTTGTATAAACAAATTATAAAACAATTACTTATTAATTCGGTATAAATATTATTGTTTTTTAATTATATTAAATTTTTTTCAATGCCAATTTCAAGTTTGACAATATGACTCGAGTTTTAACAATTTGAATTCACATTTAAAATCTATTTTGATTTTAATTTAAAGCCTTGCACAAACTACAAAGGTAGGTATTACAACTCTTAAGAAGAAATTTTATTATATTTTATTAATTAATAATAGATATTTTAAAATTTAAGTAATGTGTTTACTAAGAATATATTGATAATAAAATCCAATAAAATACGGGTTTACACAGAGTGATTTACAAAGCATGGTCACCACCATTTTTTATTAAACTATGAATTAAATTAAATTCTGAATTTGAAATATTTAAGTATACTTAAATACCTTATTTTTAAATTATTGAAATTTACTTTTTAGAGAGTGTAGATACAAATTTCTGGTTTTTTTTTTTTTATATTCGAGAATCTTCCTTTTATATTGTAAATTATTTCACAGATGATTTTTCTAAAAATGTTGACGTACATCATTTAGAATGTAATCGTGTAGTTTTAAGTTGTTAAAATGTTTATACTAATGATAATAGTCCTTAAAGACGGTTTTATAAAGATTTAATATTGGATCTATTGTTTATTAATTTATTTTAACTACTTAGATCATTTTTATAAATAATTAATATTATATTAATTTCTAAAATTTTAAATTCACACTATAACTAACTTATCTTCTAAACCTATTATCTTGATCCTATGTCTTTATTAATACGTCATTAAATTAAAAATACATAAAAACCAGTTGTTTAAATCATATATCTTTATAGTTAAAATATTCAGAAAAATTAACTACTAAATAATTTACTGTAAGAAAGAGGCTTCTCTTCTGAAAAAAAAAAAAAAAAACAACAAAAGTTTGAATCTCCACCGGCCAATAATGGATACTTAAAAATGTCGAAAGATCACATTTTTAAATTTTAATAACCACATTACTGACGTAAAAAGAAAGAGATGCTTAGTATATTTAGTGAATACTAATAATAATAATTAATCTTGAGTATAAAGTCGTTAGTTATAGTCGTCATTACTTGCTGCAGCTTATAATATGTAGAAGATGAGACTCTAAACAGTAGTTAGTTTCAGTGAACCAAAATCCTGAGAAGTAGTAGTATTATAATAATATGTAAAAGTGGTGTGGCGTTTCCATCGAGTAACCGTATTCATTTTGTATGCATACGAGCTACCTATATTTTTATAATGCGCGACACATATAGTGTGCGGTATATGCGTCTGTACGGACGCGCGCGTCCGATGTTCTCTCCGAGTTAACGCACCGACGCCTCACGGTGTAATCGGGCGGATGAAGCGCGCCAGGACCTTACGCACACGGTCCTCCATACGTGTGTATACATACGTACAAACATTGGTGTGCATACCTATATGTAAGTATGCGCGCGAGAAACGTGATATTGTGGCTGCCCGTGGTGTGGTTTTTATTCGAAATTACTTACAATAGGTATATGTACAATACGTACGAGGATCCGACATACGGACGCACGTGAAATCAATATTTTTTATAGAATATATTATTATTATGAAGAGAGAAAATTCTAGTGCGAACGTTATCGTTTTTCACGCGACGACCGTTTTTTACGGTAAACCTTCACAGTCTTAAAAACAATTTTTTTTTTTCACATTCCAAAAGCACAAAACACAATACATTTAAGGTACACAACAGTATTTATTATTATTGTTCCGTATTTTTCGCTGTATTCTATATCCCACACATCTCTTAAAGTTTTTTTTTTTTTTACAGCTATTTTCGAGTATAATTTATATATGTATTATAAATTCCATTATTATTATTTTAAACCTTGGTTACATAGGACATTGTTTATGTACTTTTGTTTTACTCGAGTTATTCTTAATTGTATGGGTTAAGATTGTTTGCAGGATTGGGTCGCCTAGCGTTGCGTCTAAGATGTTATGATATTTTGCATTAATTGAGATCTTCTTTGTACTTGAGACATCCCGCTAGTAGGTGTTTGACCGTTAATAATACTCTACATTAGCATTTCTCAAACTTTTTTTCGCGTACCACTTAAGTACATTATCAATCAGTCGCATACCATACCACTGATGATTAAAAGTAGAACGATAAAAACTTTACATTGAATCTAATTATTTATTTTTAATTTTCTGTTTTACCCCCATGCGGCTTTCCTCGTACCATCATGTATCACAGTTTGAGAACTGCTGCTTTACATGTTTCGTATACAAGTAGATTTTACTTGAACCACCTTAATTATAAAAGACAAAAACATAATACATACCAAAGTATTATACATGTACCTATACTATATATTATGGTTAATAATAATAAAAGTAAAAATATTATCTTAGAATTATTCTAATTTTATAATTATATTATTATTGTTTTTTAGTATTTTTTTTTCTAAAAAAATCCAATTTAGTCACATTTTAAACATAAAATAGTAAAAAAAATATTAATTTTATCTTTACTTTTTATTAGTAAAGATAAAATTAAAATATTTCCAACTTTTATAGTTGGAACGGAAAACATGAATTGGGTTGCAAGATATTCGATCGCTTTTGTTAAGCATGAATTGGGTCCACGTTGTTATTTTATCTTAACGTTATATTTATGACGACGCAACCAGACAGTTATAGCTTTTTTAATCTAATTTAATAGTGATTAATATAAAAAAATTTTTGGGAGACTTTCTAGTCAGCCTCCATATAGTATTTTATGGGTAATACTAATAAGCTGGACTCAAGATTAGGTGAAATATCTCAGGACTTAATTCATATCATTTTTGAAATTTGCGACCTTATTCAAGATTATTTTGTTAGAACGTTTAATTATTATCACGTTTTCGTACATTTATCATTTGTTGATTATTATAATATTAAACGTTTATGAGTACAATATTAAGTAAAAACACAATTTTAAGATGAGAGAAGATACGCATTTTTCCAAACCTATCTATGAATTATGAAACACTCGTGAACTATTTTTAAGCATTGGCTTTTCATGATCATTGAGATTTGAGATGGTCAAGGGAGCTGCTGTTATTCATGCAGGTGGAAACGTCTCTCTGAGTATAAGATTTAGTAATTATTACCTATATCCTGATTACTCACACATTATCGTTTTATAAACGTACACAAAGCACACGAAGCTTAGGCAGGACTACTATACCTATATCATTATATACTACAGCGTAATATAGTAATATTATTTTCTAAATATTTGTTGTATGCCGCCGACGTTGTCGACGTTTAGTCAAAACATGATGATTAAAAAAGATAATTACGAAAATCTATATAAGTACTAGTAAATACATTATTATACAAAATAGTTAAATTGGGCATAAAACTATATTTATTTCAATTATAAGAAATGTAATAATTTAAATTTTTCAGTACGCGCGCTAAGAGTTTTAAGTTATTCCGTGTCTTAAGTCGTCACCGTCTCGTGACTTAGAACGACACGCGCTTATCTACACCATATGTATACTTATACATTATATTTATATTATATATGTATTGTATAAATTACTATGAATAGCAATCAAATAGATTATAACTTCACATGTCGTGTATTAAAAAAAAAAAAAAATGAAATGTTTTTAAGCATTCAAAATTTGTTTATGTTGCAACCTCCTGTACAGACTCTACAGGATTTATATGAGTTTATAAAAAATATAATAATTTTAAAATTTCATTATTTTAAGCAGACTAAAATAAGACGAAGTTTTATTTGTTAAATAACCTTTTTTGATTGTCGTGTTTATAATTTATACAACAGTTATAACGATATTTTTATGAAAATAAATATCAAGTGAATGAACAATAAAAATAAATTAATAAACCATGAAATTAGAAAGCAATTTATTATGAAATATAATAATACTTGGATTTACACAAATATGTGTTACTATATATTTAAACACTATTTTATTTTATTATATAATCAACATTTTTACCTTGGTAAGTAGTTTATTATAAAATTACTATTTTAAGAGAAATTAATAATCTTCCACTGAAGATAAGAAGTTATCCTAAGTATTTTTATTGAAAATTGCATTCTTGAGTTAAGATAACTATATTTTTATCGTATTTAATTAATAATTACAGGAATCAACATAATATTATCTAATTTGGTATAATTTTCAATATATTTTACTTTCTATTTAATGTATTTATATTTTAATTATTTTAAATTTTTTCTTTAGTTTTTAATTCAAATTGTAACATTTATGCTTTGCAAAAAGCTTTAAAATTTAAGATAATATTCTTCATAAATTGCTCTGACTAGAATAAAGTAAGAAGTAGAGACTAAATTTTCTTATGAATACTTGAATCAAAATATTAACGAAAGTTTAAAAGTTACGAACGTTTCATAATTTTAATATTTAATACAAGATTCTTAATAGTATTTTTTCTTTACTAACATTTAAAAAAATGTTTAACATTAGAACATATATTTTTAAAGCGTTAGAAGTTCAAACAATAATTATAAGTGATCAGAAATTTTTTTTAAAAATTTGTCGGGAAACATACAAACTATATCCATCAAAAATTGCATTTTTGAATCAAAAGTAATATAATATATACAATATTCATGTATAAATGTATTTCATACAAATGTAATCACACACACATAAATTTGCAAACTCATATTATATTATGTAACCAATGATATTAATTCCTCAATATATTTGAGTTAAAAACAAAATATACTATTCATATTATTTATTAGAATTGCCTATCGATTTCCATAGCTATAATACTATAGTCATGAAATTTAATATTGTAAATATTTAAATTATTTTACATCAAATTTATATTCAAAATATCTTTAAAATTAGTATAAAATATAATGGTGTCAACTTATATTATTAATTTAATACAGATGGCAGTGCAAAATAACAAGAATATGAAGTAGAATTTTAATATTTTAATACCTATACTCGTACACCTACCTGTTACCAATAGTTAACAAACTTGATGAATTTAAGGTAATAGTATAAATGTATAATACCTTTAGTCATTGATAATTATTATAATAATTAACAACTTTCGATAAATATATATAATATGTTTAATTCCCTATCTACGTTTAATGGTTACCTAATAGAAATAATCTAGGTTCTATGGTAGCAAAAGTTTTTTTTTTATTGATTTTTAAATTTGTAGTCAAAAAAAAAACCTTTGCCTACTATGACCAAAATTCTCAATAAGTAAGCTTAGACATTACAAAGTAGTTAGCCTTGAGTCCTTCCAAATAAGCTTCATCTATAGAATCGCACACATTTATGCGTATATGACCTAAACGTATTAAGTCAATGAACAATAATTAATGAAACTTGACCATTAATCGCCTACTCTTTTTATTTCCGGTACAAAATATAATATACAATGAAACCATTTTATTTTTCATACATATACATACGATGATATAATAAGATTTTAACGAACTACTGCAGTCTATAACAATTCATACATAGTATAAAAAATTTTTGAGTTGCAATGACTTCGCAACTTTACACAAAAGTAATTACATGATTTTTAGTAATGCCACCACCGCATTATAGAGAAATAATAATTATTATTGAAGTTATATTTTTCAAATTATTCGTAGTCATTAGGTATGAGAAAAAAAAATGTGTTTTTAAATTATAAATACAACAATGTTTGGGTATACTTTTTGTCATATTCCAGTTGTTATAACTTATATTTATTGTTTTGATACCTACTTAGTGGTACATTCAGTTGTTCTATACTCATCAAAATTGACAGTACTTAATATTATGTTATTCGAAAGCATAGTTCAACGATTGATACAATATAATAATTATGATTAAACGCTTCTGCTAAACAATTATATATAAATGGTATTCGTCGAAACGTGAATAATATGTACAGTCATACAGGTAAAAACAAGGTATACTCGTATTTTAGCGTTAAAAAAATTTGTCCGACTAAATTGCCATACACACACTTATACACACATGTATATACACCTACCCGGTTATCTATATGTGTATAAATATATGAGTATATACCTACAAAATACATAATATTATATCATATTAAATTATTATACTCCGAATAATTTATCCATACGGAATAATAACAGTTATAATAATAATAATAATAATAATAATAGCAATGACCATCATAATAAAATATATATGCATATGTATATGTATATTAAACACATATAATGCGGCTTCATCTATACCTACGTATAGTAAGAGCACACTATTACTACTCGGAATTTAATCTAAAACTCATGTACCGCGCTCACTCCCCGCTATTTAATTATTGAGTGTAGGTATCTACTAAATGTTTTCGATTAAAATATTTATTTTAATGAACGCGTACTCGCATACTAATATAATATAATGTAATATTATAATGCATAAGGTTTATGTGGTAAAACGCAAACGAAATATCTTATTATATTTATAAGTACTTTGGCGGAAATTACTACTTTTCGTCGTTATTAGTTTTTTTTCTGATTAAGAACCCAATCATTTGTTAGCGCGTTTAAATTTGTAATTGTATTTTTCAATCACGACGCGAAAGAAAGACAAAATAATTGCGTGATATAATATTCCTAAGCACATTATATATCATTATTTTTTATAATATGTGCATGTGTGTGCAATGTGAAAAAATTTTAATTTTTTACGACTATATAGTGCACGCGGAGTTTATTAGTACTTGTGATATGTTTTATTCGTATTATAGGTACTTACAATTATAATATAGGTACACACACCATGCATTATATATGTACCTAAATATCAGTGTATACATAAATGTAATATCTATTCAATATATATTTATATCCATGGTTAGATATTTTATTTACGATTACATTATGCTCTCATTAAAAAAATACCGATAATATCTTTTTGAAATTTACAATGTCCGGGATTCGATAAGAGTTGGTAAAAATAACGACGTGCGATTGTGCAGATAAAAGCAAAAAAACTTGCAATAAATACAAATCGCTTTAATTACCTAGGCCACTGCTTTATGTAATGTATATATAATATTATAAATTAAACAGGCATGCAGTATATTATATTATAATATATGTATATATAACAAGGTGTACCTCCTGAATTTAATCAGTTCGACATGTAATTGTGTAAACAAATTCAAAGCAATTTTATTTTTATTATTATTATTATTATTATTATTATTATTGAGTAGAAAAATAACTACCAATGCAGGCAAATCAAACTGCTGTGTTAATTTTTGTCCATTTGCTTGTCTTCCGCCATATTGAAATGCTATGCTTAGTTAAATAAAATATAATAAAATACATTAAATATATTTTATAAATAAGTCTTTCTGACTCAGATAAAATAAACTTAGATATTATAAACATTTACGATTTTAGCGTTTTAATATCAGATAGCATCGTGCAATAGTTATTTATTTACAAATTACTAGATTTAAAAAATTTACAATTAGGTTCACTTTTTTTTTCTTTTTACAATATTATATTAAGTAAAACAATTATCGTCGGAACGATCACGTTAGAGTCTGTGTCAGTTTGTCAGTTATTGTAATGGCTTTTAAGCTTTTAATGCATCATGCATCACTAAATATTTTAAGAGATTGTAGTTGAACTTTTTCTTGAAAATATCTTAAACATTCTAATAAATTTGAGTTATCATTTACATTATTTTCATCAATAATCATTATTCTCTGAATCTAAATATTTAAAAAACATCTTCACAACTCTTTGGTACATAATCTAATTCAATTAAGTTTTCATTGAGCGCTTTATATTCTGAAATAGTGCAATTTAGTAATAACTATATCTAAAAAGTACCTTATTATATATATTTCTTTTAAGTTACATAATATTTTTTTTTATCAAAGATACAAAATAATTTTTGAAAAAGTATCTAGATAAAGATACAAGATTTATTACATCAGTTACAAGTGTTGATATTAATTTAATAATTGATTAAAATATAGTTTAGTCCCTTTTTTGTTATTAATAAGCTAATTATATTTATTACCATTTGTTAGATATTGACTATTTACTTGTCTATAATTAAGTTTTATGTCTTATTCAAATTATTAATTTTCAATTTCGATATTCATAATTTAAAACAAAAAACAATACATATATTTATTTTAACCATAGAGTCTTGTGAATAAAAATATTTTGTTATAACACTTAAATAAATAACTAATTTTATAATTGTTTTATATTAAAAGTAAGATGCATACTAGTCAGTATTAAAAATTATTAATTTAGCACGCTCACAGATTGTGCTATCCTAGCTTGCTTATATTATAAGCATAAATAAAATAAAATTAGATGGTTCGCCAAAATACTACATCTAATATTCGAAGAAAAGAAATACAAACCAAGACTTTGCCGCTATTGAGTCTGGAGTCGTACTGATATATCGATGGATTTTCAGATTCATCTAAAACAAAATGTAAGAATAGAGAAAGAACTATTTTTCCAATTATTAATAAGTACACTACCTCTTTATTCTAAAAAATATATAATAAATACAATCTAAAAATTAATTAGAATTGATGAATACAAAAATATTAGAAAACTTTCTGAAGATTTGTCGACGTCGAGAGAAAAAAAATGCGCTCTTCAATAGTAGGTAATCAATCAGAATAATTCAATATCGATATTTGATAGTTGGCACCGACAATTCGTTTACAGATAAAATAATTGCACCTCGCAAGATCTTACACATATATACACATACACACACACACACACACACACACACACACACACACACACACACACA